>NC_054372.1:189199653-189499653 GCF_017654675.1 Xenopus laevis
CCCCCCCCCCGGGGAAAAGAGGGTGTAGGGGGAGAAGAGGAGTGACTGTACCGCCACAGCCAAGCTGGGTTCCTGCTCCATTTTCCCGGGCCCTAAACCAGTCTGCCTACCTTCCCACGAGGACCCGGCCTACCAGGCTACTTGCACTTGCTGTGAAATACCCCATTTTCACTTCCCCTGGGGGTCCTTGTAAAGGTACCCTCTGCCAACTGCGACAATAAACACATCTAATTTGCTGCGTCCTGCTGCTTCCGCGACCCGGAACCAAATGGTGAGTAATACGTGTAGCTCTGCCTCTTCTGGGATACCCGGGAACGCCCAGCCAATCACAGCACACCTTACCAACAGAGGGGGCGGGGAGTGGCCCTCTTCTAGCACCGTCAAGTCCCTGCTTTCCTAGGCGGGTCATTGGGTCCCATTCCAGTGCTATTTAACAGCACACCCAATAGAAATAGTTTAATATGGGACATGTTAGGATTCTAGAATCTCTCTCCTAAAAAGAAATAAAGCATTTTTGTACATATGTGTATATATATATATATATATATATATCCCTTGCTACAGGCCGATGCTCTCTCAACTCATAAGAAACCAAAGGAAATGCTTTGGCTTTCATATCAGGATAAAGCCAATAAAACTGATAAATGAACATTTAAGGTTGCATAAAGAGGCCAGGTATTATATGAACAGGAGCAGAGGCTTTTTCTGGATGGGAATTGTGCAAGAGCAATAATAAGAGTGGCTCACTTGTGGCCGTTGCCCAAATCAATCAGAATTTTCTCTGCTCGGTGGAAGAGGCTTTGGAATATGACGAGGTGCTGTCGGCACGCACAGCTATCCTAGCCTTATTTATGATAGCAATAATATTGTCTCACTGCCTGGTTATATTTAGAGATAAATCATCTGCTGCACATTACAGGCCAGGCATGTGCACTGGATCAGCAGCTGTCAGATGCTTTTGGGGAAGCTTGCTGAACTCTTGCTCACAATCAGTGGCGTCGGTCGGACATTTCAGCCCCAAAATGTTGTTTTGGGCAAAGCAAGAGGAGATGTTTTTGGGGCCCAGTTTTACAGAGGGGCCCTTGGCAAGAAACTTTAACTTTATTAGATATGTCATCATTTTTAAGGTTCTACAGGTCCTACCTTCTGCCCCTTAGCTGATATTAAATTGCACCTCCTTGATTCCCACCAACAGCAGAGGGATGTCACTGGATACTGAACGTTTAGCAGTTGCAAGGCATTCCAGATGTATTCCAGAATGGGACATAGAGTGCCCTGTATATGCCCCATAAATAATGGTGGGACCTGGAGTCTTGGCTGGAGGAGAGATGACTACTGAAACAATGGAACCGACAGGGGAACAAGAGGAGGGAATTGTAAGAGACTGAAACTGCTTTTAGAAGCAAATCCATTTATAAATAACCTGGAAACCATTGACAATTTTGAATGACTGCTTATTGAGCTTTGAATGCCATTTTCGGTTATTATTGACAAAACGTTTTGGTGTGGAATGTCCCTTTAAGTGGGTTACCATTGGTGGGTACATTCTCTGTTCTTCATTTGGTAATTGCTGAACCTGAGAATCTCAGTTGCTGGAATATCAAAAGCACGTCCAACACTCCGAGCGTGAGATGGCCTCTGATCTACTCTCTCCATATGCAAATCCACGCGTGCCTCCAAGCTTCATTCTTCACTGTTGAGGATATCGTGCCCCTAATCTCTTCAGTAGAGACATCTGGAATCGTGTTTGGTGAGGTACACAAAACCCAAACTGACCTTCCCAAAATCTCACCCGCTTGCCAGCAATACGGCCTTGCTCTGCTTCAGCCAACTCATAAATATCGCATTCCTGACTTCACAGCTTTGGGCTCTCCTTCCGTTATAAAACCTGAAATGAAGTCCATAACTTTATATCTTATCTGCATTTCTTATTGAGAAAAAAACAAAACAGAGAAGGAATCTGTCCTTCATTTTATGATGATTTTTGGCATATATGTTTTGTTGTTTAAACCTGAACCATTCGTTCTGTACAACGCGTGCGTGTATTTTGGCTGCAGGATGTGGGATTTAGAAACTTTGCTTAAATCCAGATATTAACACTAAGGGGCTTACACGAGATCATCTCCTGTAACATGGCACCTAGAAGCATAGATAGGCTCAAGTGCATTATATATATATGGTGTTTTAATTGGCTCAATTGTGTTTGAATGTTGGCACCTAAAGTTGCGTGAATATATTGTAAATAAGCTGTTTTACAGTAAGACATTTTTCGAGCCCATGGGTGGATGTTGGCTTCCAGCTTGGCCTCTCTAGACTCGGTTTTCAACTAGTCGGCATGTGTACAGACCAGCACTGGATCAATATCTGGCACATCACTAGGCTTGCTTCCCCTCGTCCACTTCCAATTGTCCGAGCATGAAACCGAGGGGGGGTTCTAGGGGTACCCAGAGCCATTGTTGAGGGGTTCAAAGCTTAAAAATAACTTGAGAAATGACCCCTGAAGCTGCTGTCTTAGATAAGGGTATTAAGAACCTAAACAGGGATGGGATCCATTACCCAGGAACTTGTTATCTGGAAAGCTCTGAATTACAGTATGGCCATAAATTCCGTTTATCCAAATAATCTACATTTTTAAAAATTATTTTCTTTTTCTCTGTAATAATAAAACAGTAGCTTGTACTTGATCCAAACTAAGATATGATATTCCTGGTATTCCTGTGGGCCAGTCCTGGCTCATACCTGTTTATAATTTTACTAAGCTATATCAGCCCGCACACCTCATACAGTATAAACTTCCTAAAAGTTATTTTCTTACTTCTCCATAATTGGCAGATTTTTAACTTCACGTTTCAATTGGGTCACTTGAGTCCTTTAAAAATAATTATTTTTGCTGTATGGTGAAAGCCTCGGAGGTTTGTAGTTTAGGAGAAATGATCGTGGATAAAAACAACTGAACATAAGTTATTTTATTCAGACATTTTTTTTAATATTTATTATAAAGGGTGGGCCTACCGCTATTATCTGCCAAATAAAATATCATCTAGTCCAATAAAGGGGCCAAATGATACAGAATGATGCTTTCTTTAATTTTTTAAAAACTGGGACAACAAGAGCCATACAGAACTATTACTGTACTGTGAAATAAATAAGTGATGGAGAGCAAACGTGGCACAAAACAGAATGATAGGATTTCCTATGAGAGCCATAGGGACAAATTCACTATGCGCCGAAGTGCCTAACGCTAGCATCAATTCGCTAGCGTTGGCCATTTTAGTTACTTCGCAAATTCACTAACGGACACTGGCGTAACTTCGCTAGTGTAACTTCGCACCCTTACGCCTGGTGAATTTGCGCAACGGACGTAACTACGCAAATTCACTAACGCGCGCATTGTTCTGAACGCTACCTTTTACGCTAGACTTCCTTCGCCACCTCAGACCAGGCGAAGCGCAATAGAGTAGATAGGGATTTCTTCAAAAAAAGTTTAAAAATGTTCTAAGTCCCAAAAAACGCTGGCGTTTTTTCTATATTATGGATGATAGGCTGAAAAAGATCGAATTTTTTTTTGGGGCTCCCCTCCTTCCCCCCTACATTTCCTAACTCATGGCAACTTAACTATACAGTGGGCACATGTGTAGGGCAAAATAAAAATTTTATTTGATGTTTTGAAGGTTTCCCAGGCATTTGTAGTGCTGCTACATATTCCTCCATTGAAATTTGAATTTGGCGCCGTATGCAAATTAACCATCGCTAGCGTAACTTCGCTTTGCTTAGCGAATCAACGCTAGCGCAACTTCGCAACCTTACGCTACCCCTGAGTGCAACTTCGGATTTTAGTGAATTTGCGAAGCGCTGGCGAAACTACGCCTGGCGAAGTGCGGCGAAGTTACGCCTGGCGCAACTACGAATCTTAGTGAATTTGCCCCATAGTGTTAGGGTATTATGGATACCTGTCCCTGCCTTTAATTCTTCTGTTAAATCTTTCTTCTCTTTATGGAATTTCCTGTCCCGTGTTATGGAAATTGGCAGATTTGGCAATATTATCAATTACGTAATTTATCTCTCTCTAAAAGATTGGACGGCAGGTAACAGGATAATTATTTTTGACTGTTGTCTAGTTCTAATGCAATAAAAAGCCTTGCTTTATTTACATTGGAACTTTTTATTTTGGCAAAGATGCACTTATGAGTCCAAAATATTCCAAAAGCTCATTTTATAGCACACAGAACAAAACATACTCAGATTACAGTATCCGGAGATCTTTCTGAATCAGACATGTGTATATGGGCAAGAAGATCGGCAATAAAGACCTATACGTTACACAATGCAACAGCCACAAACATCACCGTGGTAACAGCACTGACAGTTGCCAATTTTAATGCATTTAGCAAAACCCTGATTATTACATTTTATAATTTTGTGTTTTCCATGAAAAAGAATACTTTATGTTATCTTTTAACTGTTAATTTACGAATATACAGTATAAGTAACGCCTGGCAACACAATGTTACTGAATATGTTTGTTCTAAAAGAGAAGGTAGGGGGATATCTTTGTAGAGCAGTGAAGCAGTGGCCTTAATTAGGGATGCACTGAATCCAGGATTCGGTTCAGGATTCGGCCAGGATTCTGGGCGAACCGAATCCTAATTTGAATATGCAAATCAGGGGTGGGAGGGAAATCACGTGACTTTTTGTCACAAAACAAGGAAGTAAAAAATGTTTTCCCTTTCCACCCCTAATTTGGATTCGGTTTGGTATTCGGCCAAATCCTTTGCGGAGGATTCGGGAGTTCGGCCGAATCCAAAATCTTATGGCCCTATCTTTATTGGTGATGTCAGTGGCTGAGACAAGAACCAACTAGTGGGGTGTTGTCATGAGAAATTTAATATATAGTAATGGCTGGGTCCCAATTTCTTATGAACAATTTAGGGTTGAGTGCTGGTCACATTTTTTCTGACCCATTCATCAGTTATATAGAGGTGCTGGAAATAGGCTTGGTTAGAGAGGGCTTTAGTTCTGGATCCACAGGATCAAGGAAACTGGTTGGTAGGGCAGTGCTAATATGGGGTCAAGGGGTCTGAGGAAAGTTGTCCACTGCAAGCCCCATATTCATGGAGGAGTCAATCAGCAGGTGATTCTGCAAACAGGGAAGGGGCCACTGTCCTTATCAAGTTTAGGGTCCAATGTTTCCCACCCAAGGAGAGCTCTTACAGTTGGGGAGACTTCAAATTGTATTGACAGGTACTTGACAAAGGACCACACACTTGTGTTTCATGGAGAAGGAGGCAAAATGTGAATTGTTAAATAGTTAATGTATAATTAATTTGGCCACTAGGTGGCAGTGCTTCCTAAAATGAACTATGAAAGTTGTATGTACTGAAAAGTGAATAAAGCATAAAGGAACAGGAAATACGGTGGCCATTATGGCAGTGATAGAGGAAGGGGCTGCAGTCTTTGTTAGGGAGAGGTAAGGATAAAAGGTTGTACCGCTGTCTACCTGTTATGAGTCACAGCAATAAACTTCAACTGTTTAAGACAAAGTCTTCCATATCTTGTGTCATAAGTTTACAAAGTCTCCAGGTAAAATATATTTTGAAAGACCAAAAGGCTAAGCGATGACCTCCTGGGCAGTGGGCACCATGCTGTTGCAGAATTGCTGCAGTTCTTTGCCCCATAAATATAGTGCTGTATCATGTATGAATTTGGCAATGCTGTATTCATGACACATTTCCAATGCTTGTCATTCAGAAACACAAGTTAAGGGGAGAGAACCCAGGTTGTTACAAGGTCCTGTCTTTTCTGCCTGCCCTATGTGCTTCTTCACGCTGCACTGTGCACCATTTTTTTATCCAGCATGGGCGTCCTGGCATTAAGGGGCGCACTTTTGCATCATGAATGACCCCAAATCCTAGAATACAGGAATAATTTACCCTGTGTGAAAAATATGTGCTCTCTTAGTTGGGGATTTAATGAAGGTCACCCTTGTAGACCAGTTGTGAAGAATGCAGCAGTTTGTAGGCCAACAACAGTAGGCATCACTGCTTCATAACGTCAAGTTACGTCGGCTGACTTAAGATACTGGGAGTGGCTGCACAGAGCAAATAGAACCCCTGAAAGAGAGAAGCAGTTCATTCAAGTTGCCAACTTCATTCTTCTGTACTTATCTCTTGGAAATGGAAAGCAATCTCGGTGCTTATTATAATGGTATGTAACTACTTCTGGTTGGATCTTGGCCCTGTACCTTCTTCAAATTATTATATCTTAGAATTACACAATCAAACCTGCATTTCTAGTGCTTCCGTGGCGCCTTTGATATCAAATCTATACGCTGGCACCGAACTCTCTTGTACTGCCAAGAGATTTTGTAAGAGAGATGTGAAGGAGCCGCGTATTACTTATCGACTCAAGTGAATCCTTTTGTATTCTGTTTCGATCTGTTACACTTCCAGGAAGGAAATATTTCATATCATTCCATGATTCAACTTCATATGCACTTGTGTTGGTTCCTAAGTTCTGTGCTCCTCAAGTTTGGCTCATTCATTATAGTGAAATGATAATATAAAAACAGGGACAAAAAACGGAATTGGGTCTTTTCTTTGTGTCCCACAAAATACTACAGCCCCCCTTTCATCAACAGTTCGGGGAAGAGCACAATGGGGCAATATATGGTTTGAAGCTTTGGGGACATGTTGCCAAACCTGAGATTTGGTAGAAGGATCAGATGGCTCCAGCCATTTCAGGTTTCATTTTAATACATTCTCAATAAAAACATAGTAAGTGTAATACAAAAGTGTAATACAAAACTTCACCATCTAAAAGCTGGCAAGGTCATGTATGGGAGCTGTCTGAATCAAACTGTAAAATCTTTATTTCAAGGTTGTAGAGGTCTTCAGGATATTTTTTGCTTGTAGTCTCACAAAAATTCTTATGAAAATGAGGTTTTATTGTTTTTTTTAGGTTTCAGGTTTTATTTTTTAACTTCTCTCTTTTTTTATTTTTCAAAAATAGTTACATAGCAAGACATCAGATACAATTGTACAGGAAATACATCATATTGTTCTTTTACGGAGTACATTGATGCATAAGTAACATGTGCATGGTATTGTGTACAGAGAGCCATCTGGAAAACAATGTAGTAAAAGACAGAGAGAGAGATAAATTGTACCAATGTAAAGAAACAATAAACATTAACAAATAAGAAAAAAAAAAGGGAAAAAAAGAAATAAAAAAATATAAATGCGTCCTCATTATTCAAGTATCAATAAAGGTGAAAGGCGAGTTATTCTACACGGGATATTCTTAGATAGTTACAAATTAAGTGAGTAGTAAAGGGAAAGAGGGAGACCGTTTAAATTCAGACCATGGTTGCCAACGTTCCATATGAATCTCTCTCTTATCAGGTTTTATTTTTTAAACATACATCAGTCAATAGTGCTGCTCCAGCCAAATCCTACACTGAAATTTGTTTTTCCAAATAGCAAACAGATTTTTTTATATTTAAATTTCAACTCTGACATGTTGTTAGTTTCCCATGTGCCCTCAGTCATGTAACTTGTGCTCTGATAAACTTCAGTCACTCTTTACTGCTGAACTGCAACCTCCCCCCCCCAGCAGTCTAACACAATGGGGAGATAACCAGATAACAGCTCACTGACACCTGCTTCACTCAAAATGCTCCCATGCCCCACCTAGTGGTAGATATGAGAACAACCAAGTCTGCTAACCCAAACCGCAGCACCTTCATTTAAAAGAGAAATAATATCTTATCTGAAAGCAGTTCGATTGTGAAATGCTGGCTCTTCCTGAAAGCACATGGCCAGGTACAATGATCTGAGATGGCAGCTTACACACCACTATTACAGCTATAAAAAAAATTTGTTGGTGAAAGAAAAACATTTTATATGCTAGAGAGAATCATGTGTAATGTAAACAGTGTACTTCTGAAATTAAAAACTACACTATAAAAATCATGGCAGAATCCCTTTAAAAAATCTGAATTTAATTGAGGTTGAAAAAAAACTCTAACACTACAAAAATCCTAATGTTAATAAATAACCCCCAAAATGTGGTGCTATCATCTTGTAACGTAAAGGCTAATTCACAAATGCAACTCCAAGAATGATTGTCCTAAAATGGATGCAGCACATATTGATGCTATTTGTTAAAGGACCAAGTGCCGTTGCACCCACCAAGTCTGTCTATAAACTGTATGAAAGTGCACTTATTGGCACAGGTGAACCCTGATGCTGCCACAACTCAGAAGATGGTGGTAATATCAATAGACACAGCAGACTTGCACACAAATATTTACATGCCAACATCATAACAATGGCAAAAATGACACAATCGTGACTTTTGCAATCTTGCCCAAAACTCGTGTCCAATCTTCATTTGAAATAATATCTAGTGATAGGCGAATCTCTCCCTTTTCTCTTCGCCGAAAAATTTGCAAAACTTGAAAAATTTGCGAAAAATTGTGAAATCAGAAAGTTCACAAAAAAAAACAAATCGTGAAATTCTTTCATGAAAAATTCGAGCAATTCGAATGTTTTCACGAAAAAATCGAGCAATTCGAACGTTTTCATGAAAAAATCGGAAATTGACGCCGGCGAATTTTCACTGGCGAATTTTCGTGGGAGATTTGCGAATGTATTCGCCTGTGGCGAAACGCGGGAATTTGCCGCGAATTCGTGCCAGGCGAATTCATTCGCCCATCACTAATAATATCCCTGAAACATTTGCCAGTTGTGAGATCACTGGAGGGAATATCTTTCTTGTAATTTTGATTCTACAAGTTACAAGTGATTGGCTGCTTGTGGTTCCATTTATATTAGCAAATTAATCATAGTCTGTGCAGGATATCAACTCTGTGTTGTTTGCAGGCCAATCCTTCACTGATGCCACCACCATCTTGGTAGTGGCAATAAATGTTTGTATAAAAATGTGGCATTACTTCCCAAGGTAGACTTAGCAATTCACGTCCACATGGAACCCTTAAATAGTTAATATGGGGTTCATCACTACCACTGGCAGTTATTGTGTAGGTCAGAGATCGTGAGTGCTTTTCTGATGCAAGAGAACCTGGAAACCGGAAGTGCATTTGTTACATCTCGGAATAAGTCTTGCTCTTCATTACAGTTGTTTCTGATCTAATAAAAATTAGTTTTTTGGGGTTATCTCAGTTTATCTGAGGCTTCGCCATTGGGGAAACAATTTTCATTTGCACCCAAAATTGGGTTAGTGTTGAAAGGACATCTGATACTTTGTTTAAAGGGCCTAGGTAACATATACATAAAAATTCCCTGAATATTAAAACTTTATTTACAATAAACTTCCATCTGCACCGTGGTGCTTTCTTTAATCTCTCTCTTTCCAATGTTTTCATAATGAGACTAGAAAATCTTGGGAAAGGTGCTAGAGGTGATGATGAATGGAATCAAGATCTAATGTTGGCTGCGTGTTTCGGACTCTCTATATATCAAGGTATTGCTGAGCGATTCCAACTGGTGAGAACACTTCGGTTTGAGCAGATCTAACTCCTCATGATATATTTTATAGGGACCAACAAGCCTCTCAGGGTATGGCCAAATCAAAACACTAAAATATTTTATAGATTGTGGAATTGTGTCAAGCCAGGTTTGCATTTCCCACAATTATTTGTCATGCCATTCCTTAAGAAATACCATAAATACAAGAAACTTCCTTCTTTTTCAAGTGTGAATTGTTATTTCAGATGTGCAAGGATAAGACCATCTGCAATTTGCATCCTATTGGGGTTTCTGAGCTTATTTGGGGATGGGGTGGTTATTTATCAAAGTAGATGCTCCATTAATGCAATTACATTTTTGGTTTGATTAAAAGATCTCTAACTTAACACTTGTTTAAAGCATATTGCAATTACCCATCATCTCAATAACAGTGGCTCTTGAGTTGTTGAGCCTCTGTTGGCTGGAGAGAGTCTACGTCTTTGTACGTCATGCTGTAGAAGGTAAAAGATTGGACTACATTAATAAGTAGACTTCTACTCCAACTCTGCCCTCTACTGAGGGTCACATAGGGGCAGATTTATTAAGGTTCGAATGGTAAATTCAAATTTGAATTTTCGAGTTGGTTTTTTGGTCAAAACTCGCAAATTTGATTTGGGAATAATCCAAACTCGTATTCAAATTTGAAATTTATCATACCTCGACCCTGGTAACAACTCGAATTCGATAGTACGCAACCTAAAACCTGCCGAGTTCATGTACAAGTCAACGTCTGAGGTTGTAAATGTTAATAGCCTTCCTGACATTCAGGTTTTTTTTGACTAAAAACTCGAGTTGAGTTCCGTCAAATTAAATTCAAGTTTTTCCTTAAATATGATACTATTCGAGTTTCGAGGTCATTTGCGTTTATGCGAGGTAAAAAAATCTTTATCACTTGACCTTTGATAAATATGCCCCATAGTGTGCCCCTTTAAGATTCCATTAAAGGACCTGTAAAGCCTACATTTTCCTACCATGTATATTAGGTGGGCATATCTTCCCCACCAAGCCACATCATTTGTACTGCATATACCCCTCCATTTGCCAGCACAATCACCTTTTCCTAAAACAAATTGCTTTCACCCGGCGGCTATTTTCCCTCTGACACATCTTTAGTAGCATTGACATCAGCAAACAGGACTTGTGGGCTGTAATGCAGGTTACACAGGCACAACATAATTTGATAAAAAGTTCTGCAATGGTTAATGTAATGGTTAAGCTGAGCTCAGGAGAGGCAATTAGGAGAATAAATAGGATCAGACAGCTAGAGTTTCTATGGGAACCATTAATGCTATCTCTTCATTGGCTGTTAGACTGGAGGTTGTGTTTAGTAATCTGAGCTGAGAAGAACTGAGCATGCCCATAAGTCAACAGCCAAAGTAGAGCGGGTTAGATGAGGAGAAGGATTTCTAAGTGATGAAGGGGATGCTGCAGCCTTTTAACAACCAGGGTGGCAGTTATCTAAAGATTTCAAAGAGGCTGTTCACTGATTACATTTTTGTGGAGGGGGTTTACGTGTCCTTTAAGCATTTACCAACTGTGCTGCAAAAACCAAAGACACTGTTGACCAACATTAGTGCATCTTCAGTTGTCAGTCATGGTGAATACCATTGTGAACATTTGGGTTTGGTGAGTTCATATATGATACATTAACTATATTTAATATATAACCTGCATGTGGTCATTCTGTAAATCTAAATAGTGTATTACACACCTTGTATAGAATAAAATTGCTTCAACGTCTGTGAGAGGTGCAATTCATCAACATACCGACCTTATTAGGTATTTAGGTGAATAGACTTTCAAGTGTCAGTAAAGGTTTCCCCAATCAGATAACGTCTTCTCTTTTCCAATAAATATGTACAAACAGCTTATCTTTATCTTAAACAGATACACCCCCCTCCCTGTCATATAAAGAAAGATCTTTTGATAATTGTTTTTCATCTTAACATTCCAAGGGCAAAAGTCTCTTAATTCCGGCCAGAAGGAGATTTGCAAGCAGTTCATTCCCTGTTATTGCAACTTGTTAAATTGAGAAAAGACTGATGATGTCAATTAAAGGGACTTTTGCAAACATCCTTTTATTTCTTATGTAGCCTGTAGAACCTAAATTTTATCTTTATGACTTGGTACAAAAAGCCCATTTTTTTTTTTAAAAAAAAATTAATTTTAAATGCTAACATGTTTATTGAAAGTTTATTGAGTGCATATGACATACTGTATATATGAATTTTATGAAGCTCATATGATATGTGGATACAATATGGTGTCAAGAGAAGAGCAGGTCTGTTAGGAGCAATTTAATGGCCTGGATAACCTGATACAGGTATGGGATCTGTTATCTGAAAACCCATTATCCAGAAAGCTCAGAATAAGGGAAGGTCATCGCCCATAGACTCCATTTTAGTCAAATAATTCCAATTTCTCTGTAATAATAAAACAGTAGCTACTTGATCCCAACTAAGATGTAATTACAGTGGAACCTCAATTTTACATCCCCTGATTTTAAGTATCCCCTCATTTTACATTGTTGTTTTGTGGTCCCAACTATATATTATACATAATACTTTTCCCTGATTTTACATTTTCTTGGATTTTACACCATTTTTTTCTGGTCCCATGAAAAACATAAAATGGGGGTTTTACTGTAATCCTTTCTGGAGGCAAAACAATCCTATTTTTTATTGGATTTTTTTTTATTTTTTAGCAGACTTTATGGAGATCCAAATCACAGAATGATCCCTTTTCCTGGGAAACCCCAGGTCCCAAGCATTCTGGATAACAGGTCCTATACCTTTACTCTTCTTGGACCTATCCCCAACCCAACTTTCATTAAAGAAAAACTAAACCCCTCATAAGAAAATCCCCATCCACTAAGCTAGATAAGTCCCAGCTTCCTCTTATTCCAATAATTGTCCCTGAATCATCATGCTCACGTATCCATGCAGAATTGCGCAGCAGAGCTCATGGGCACCATCTTCCTCATCTTTGGCCTTCTTCTGTAAGGGAACACGACACTGAGTTTTTTGGCACATGCCCAGTTGGGGTCAGGCCGCTAATCCCGTCAACTGCGAATGAGCAGAAAAGTTCCAGGAAATTGCAGAAGGGAAGAGGATCTGAAGAAGACCAAAGATACAGGAGATGGTGCAGGTAGAAACAATAGAATTCGTATTCAGCAGTAAACATTCGCTGATGCGTCTATGAAGGTCCCAATCAAAATTCTACAACCTGCCGATCAACGAGCCAAGTCTTCTGCTGATATCAGCTTGTCTCCCGCTGAATATCGCACAGAACTTTGTTTGGTAAATATCCGTGCGTCCATGGCCACCTTTAGAAGCTTATTTACAAGTGCAAAGTATTTAAATGCCGTATGATTCGATGCTGTTTACATATATGCAGCTATACATGGCTAGTTCCAAAGGAGAGTTAGTTAGGAGCCAAGGAAGCTTAATGCATTACCAGCCCTATATATTATAGGCATTTGTATTTTAAAGAACAGTAGCATTATCACAAGAGCCATTAAACTGACACTGGGAAACTTCAGCTATTGAACCCAAATGCACCAAATACAGTAATATCAGAAAAAAATAAGCAGCAGTAGCGAAATCATAGATCTTTTGTAACTATCGTACCTGGTGGTCTAGTGGGGGGGACGGCAGGGACACCTGCCGCCCCTTTGGCGGGGACGCCCCCCACATCGTTCTGACCGCTCCAATATTAGGCCGCAGGTGCCTGTTCCTTAGGGCGCATGCGGCGCGCTTCTGCAAAATTTAAAGTCGCAGGCACGCTGGCGTGATGATGCCAGCACGCAATGTATGTATAAATAGCTCATTTGGGCTTCCAGAACCAGGGCCAGATTTACATAGTGGGGGCCCCTAGGCCCACTGCCGTTCATTGCCCCTGTCCCCTCCAGTGGGACAGGAGCAATGGGGATTGTCACATGGGAAATTTAAAAAATTATTATAATACCAGCGCATCCCCAGTGTTTTTGAACCAATGTGGGTGTGGTTGGGCAGCATGCCGCCCCCCTAAAATCCTGCCGCCCTAGGCCCGGGACTAGGTGGCCTTTCCACAAATCCGGGCCTTTCCAGACCTTGCCCGTGATAGGTTTTATCCTGTGGTGTTTGAGCTTTGAGCTGTCTGTATTCTGATCTTGTTTGATTCCTGTTGTGACCCCTGCCTGGCTATTCAATTATCCTGATTTCTGAAACCTGACCCTTGCCTGTTATCTGACTCCGATCCTGCTAAATCCCTTCTGATTGATCATCCGGTTTTGACCCTTGCCTGCCTGACTTCGCTTGTACTCTGCCTGCCTCGACCCTGCCTGATCTGACTACGATTCTGTCTAACGCCTTGTACCGCGACCTTCTGCCCAAAGACTTTTGCTTTTCAGTTGGGCCCCTCTGTTTGTCCAGAACCCATCGCCTTGCACCTCTCGTTATAAGACCTGGCGGCATCTGAGTAGCTGAGGGCTCCTCCCGAGGCCAAAGGTGGCTGCTACAGGCAGAAGCACGAGCCGAGACCAGGGTGCTTGGCATTGGTTCTGGGTTTAGGGTGCCAACCATTACACATTTCAGCTACACCAATACTTCCATTTTTTATATACAGATAGTGTACCCTGCGAGGGTTTTATGTGTGTTATCCGCCCATATCCACATTAGAGCTGCTGGTCGATACCCAACACATTCTCATCTCTGGGAAGCAGATGTTTTGGCTTGTGAGTGCAATCTGTGACCCTGAATAGAGAGAGAGAATTGTATGTGTTATGTACAGTATTCGGTAATGTTGAAATACTGCACAAACAACATATGTTTTCAGGCAAACTTTAAGCGTAGCATTACAGTGCAATTGGCAGTCGTACACACGCAGAGCCCGGCCATTCTGTTTCACTAACGGATCTGATGCTTTCTCTCTGTACTGAATGGTACTTCATTTCTGTTAAACAGGGCACATTGAATGGTTGGCTCAGGGCTGCCTCTTTTAAAGGGATACTGTCATGGGAAAAAAAAATGTTTTCAAAATGAATCAGTTAATAGTGCTGCTCCAGCAGAATTCTGCACTGAAATCCATTTATCAAAAGAGCAAACAGATTTTTTTTACATTCAATTTTGAAATCTGACATGGGGCTAGACATGTTGTCAATATCCCAGCTGCCCCAAGTCATGTGACTTGTGCTCTGATAAACTTCAATCACTCTTCACTGCTGTACTGCAAGTTGGAGTGATATCACCCCCTCCCTTTCCCCCCCAGCAGCCAAACAACAGAACAATGGGAAGGTAACCAGATAGCAGCTCCCTAACACAAGATAACAGCTGCCTGGTAGATCTAAGAACAACACTCAATAGTAAAAACCCATGTCCCACTGAGACTCCTTCAGTTACATTGAGAATGACAGTAGCCTTCCAGAAAGCATTTCTCTCCTAAAGTGCAGGGACAAGTCACATGACCAGGGGCAGCTGGGAAATTGACAAAATGTCTAGCCCCATGTCAGATTTCAAAATTGAATATAAAAAAATCTGTTTGCTCTTTTGAGAAATGGATTTCAGTGCAGAATTCTGCTGGAGTAGCACTATTAACTGGCATGTTTTCCCAAGGCAGGATCCCTTTAAGTGTTTTGTCTTTTTGTCATAGGACTACCATATAATCATATCTTCCTCTATAATTAGATACTGGCAGGGCTGCAGCCAGGAATCATGGAGCCCCATATTACTTAGTTGGCAGATCCCTCCCTCCCAAGGGGCACAGGTTAATATCCCACTGGGTCACCTAGGGATGGGCCCTGGCAATTCAACAGAATAAAAAGACCATGCCCCCAACCCTTGTCTACCTCATGTACACCAATCAAACCAAACTCTGTCCACTCCCAGTTCTTCCCTTTTGGTAACTGTAAATCTGGACTGTTGCACCTATCCTGAACCCCCTTTGAATTAATGCCCCTAGATTCAGCCAGTCCCTACTAGAATATCAATGTCAATGCTGGAACTGTTTTATGGTATCTTACTATAAAGACTATGAGAAAATCTATGGAGTGGTCTCTGCTGTGGAGAAGACCATTTATGACCCCCAGGAGATTATCCAGTGATATCATGCTATGGACCTGAGCTGCTAGACTATATTCTGTCTGCTTTTCTTGTAATAGGATTGTAGGAGGGTAAAGGTTTTGCTAACCTTTATGTTCTTTGGTTTCATTATTCCTATGTGAACGTATTCTGCTGGCAGTTCAGTAAATGGCCAGTAGATGTCACAATAGAAAAGGGTAAAAGTTTTCCTTGGGACTGGAGCAATGAGGGCCCATCTGGGCTGCCAAACAAAGGGCCCTCATGACCTCCAAAGCCAACTCCCACAGCAAACAGTTCTTTATGGGACAGCCATGGGCGATCCTGGCCCCTCCGCCACCTGAGGCAGCAGCAGTTGCTGCTGCCCCCCCCCATACGCTTACCTTTTTGCACCTGAGGGGGTCCATGGGGGTCCACGAGGGCGGCAGAGAGGGCCAGGATGCTAGTGCAGAGAGCCTAACTGTGCTCTCTGCGCTAGAAGAGCCGAATTTCCGGTTTGAAAAACTGAAACTCTGCTCTTAAAGTACCAGGAACGGCATTTTGCTGCCCCTGGTACCTAGTTGGGTGCTGCTGGCTGAGCGAGAGCCTCAACTCGCCTCATTGGCGAAGCGTCCCTGGGAACAGTCTTGGGAACAGATCTTAGCCGGCCTAGTCTGACCCTGAACAGAAACTACAGTTATAGGGGTTACAAGGTGGGGACAAGTGCTGGGTGAGTAAGAGCTACAGGTAGGGTTGCCACCTTTTCTGGAAAAAAAATACCGGAATTTCTATATATTTATATTTTTTCCCTATTAATAACATTGGGATCAGCCATCATTTTTACCGGCCAGGCCGGTAAAATACCGGTGAGGTGGCAACCCTAGCTACAGGACATGATTTACTATGTACAAGTATGAGACCAGTTATCAAGAAAGCTCGGGACCTGGGGTTTTCTGGATAAGCATTAATTAAACTCACCCACCAGTGAAGATTAATGATATCTTAGTTGGGTTCACAGTACAAGGTACTGTTTTATATTACACAGAAAAGGGAAATCATTTTTTTAAATTTGAATTATTTGATTAAAATGGAGTCTATGTGAGTTTCCAGATAATGGATCCCATACCTGTACTGAAAAGCTGTCTGTAGTAAGATGTTAGAACAGGGATACTTAGCTAATGATCCATATCTTCCTTATGTCAACAGAAATCTAGGCATGTTATTGAATTAATTCTCATTAGGGGAGTCATCAGCACAATCATGACATCTCCCAGCCAGCACTGTTTCTTTTCACCCATTAACTGGCGCAAAGATTCGTACGATTTTCGCACCGTATGTGGCGAGTCTCGTCATTTTTCGTCCGGCGGAGATCGGTCGTTTGGTCGATTGGACAGTTTAAAAGATTTTTGTCGGCTGCCGGTAATATCTCTGCGTGTATTGCCGATCGTACGATTTTCAGTGGGAGACTGTCACTAGTTTTGGTCGGACATAACTTTCGTACGATTGCTGTCAGGGGCAGAACATCGGCTGATCTGTTCTTTTACTACTTTATTTGATCGGAATGATTAGTGGCAGGTCGGGGAAGTCGGGGAAGTCTGATTGTACGTTGATTCGTACGATCGGATCTTTGCGTCTGTGGCCAGCTGTACTCATATTCATCCTTAGTTGTGCAATAGAAAACTGTCAATCACAAATGAGGACAAGCCATTAATTGATGCTAGAGTGTATTTACTGGTCAGTAAGACTTCAGATGATTCCTGTTTCTGCATGCAGATTGTTTGGTCTCCCTTTGGAATCCAACCATCCTCAGTATTCCGAACGCACGCCAGTTTTCCGTTCGCTACCCAACCTTTTTGCCAGGAAGGAGGCCACAGCTATTTTAAAGTACTTCTAATCGGCAACAGATCTCTGAGCAGTATTTCATATAACAGGAAGACAAAACATGGAAGGGAAGCTCTAAGCAATCACTCCAATTTATTCCGGCACTTGTAGCTGGCATCGAAACAAAACACTTTATCAGCCCACTGAAAGGCTTCACAAACCATCCCCGGTAATGATGAAAGACGATTTTAACGTGTGATCAGCATTTCTGGGATCATACCTTAGATACTACAATCAAAATAGAAACCAAGAAATAGAAACAGATGGCTCAATGTGGCTGCAGAGTATAAAAAGCAGATGAGGGAGGCATCTCCATTTGGTTCTAATCGAGAGTCAAAAAAATATGGGAAGAAAGAGCAACACTTGCAGAACATTAATGCTTGTTAGATACCGTTCTCATTTAAAGCCATATAAGAACCGTGCTAGTCCTTGGCTGTTTAAGGATAGCGATAGTACATGTAAAGAGAGAAATTGTATCTTTTTCTTTGGAAAGTCTTAGGGAATAATAAAGATGAGCACAATGACTGTGACAGGTGCACTGCTCAAAAAGGCTGTTTTCTTGCTCTAGAGCTTAGGAAAAGGGGTTCACCCTCAGCAAACAATATTCAATAAAGGAATCTTTTATTGGAAGGTAGTGGTTCCAAAACTGTGCATGCGGCATGGGAAATTAAATTTAGGGCAGAGACACATGGTCAGATTCGGGGAGATTAGTCGCCCGGCAACAAATCTCCTATTATTGAAACCCCTTGCAACCCCTTTTGCAAGGGTCAAAGGTTTATTAAAATGTGCTGATGATAAGGGGTCATAAATTGATTGGTCCCTAATTGTTATGATGGAATACAGATCCTTTTTCATGCCAAATGTGCACAGGAAGCCCCCGTTATAAACTTTCCCTTACATTAATTATATTATTTTCACATGGTATAACTAGGGGCAAACTCAGTAGAAACCTGTGAGCCGTGTCCCACCAATAGTCACTGTCCTCAGCTTTGTAGGATATTATTATGGTATTATTATTATTATTATTATTAAACAGCCCACAAACTGATGTCACTGTCTTAAACTGTCTCTCTAGTAAAAAACATTGGACAGCTCTCTAACTGTCTCTCTATGTAAAAAAACATTGGACAGCTCTCTAAGGGTCAGGGCACACAGGCAGATTCAGGGAGATTAGTTGCCCGGATGAAAATTGCTGTTGCAATGGCACTTGGATTTCGAAGTCGTCCGAAGTTTCCTCGTGAGGCAATTTCAGGCGACTTCGGAAAACCAATCGCTCCGATTGGAGGGAAGGCAGGGGAGGCAGTTTGGGGAGATTAGTCGCCCCGAAGAAGAGGTGATTTGTCACCGGGCGACTAATCTCCATAAATCTGCCTGTGTGCCCTGACCCTAAAGCTCCATAGGCTCTTTATTGGAAAGTTTCAGTAAATCTTGCAACCAAACCGTTATCGGATCTCTCAGGATTTCCAATTGCATTGACGGAAAAAATCCCAAGCTTTCACGGCGATGTGCAGTGCTTGTAGTCAGAACTGTACTGTGTTTGTCATAAAACTGTTTGCAGTCCTGTTTCTCTTTGAAACTCAATCTAGTGCATTCTATGTAGGACTTCCCTAGTACTCCCTCAGCATCATTTAATACGTTCCTCAGCAAGTAAATGCGATTTGCACGTGTTCAATTAAATGTTCCGTGCAACTTTATCGTTATCAGCAAATTACATTTGAGAGGTTCCAGGATAAAGAGAGAAAAAATTATTGTTACTGGTGATTTCATGTTACAATAAATATTTCTAATATGAACTGAAGTTGAATTTACTGCGGGGAGCTTGGGTGTAGCTACAAAACGTTCTGTACTGACTGGGGGATCAGTATTTTTATTTGCAAGCTAAATTTATCAGTATAAATTGTTTTGTTCGGTGATGTCCATTCTTTGGTCCTCCAGCTGTTTGAGCTACAGCATCAAGCTTCGTATTGAAACACAGTGTTCTATTTAATAGCAGATAATGGGGTACAAACAGATGTGCCTAAATATTGTAGGACTCGTTTATGTGAAGGGAACAGAATGCAAAGTGCCATGACTTGGACCACAAAGTACCTTATTCTCTTACACTTGCCCTAATCACTTGCACACTAGTGAGCATCCTGGAACCTGTTTCTCATAGGATTTTATTGCTGGATTTAAAGGAACAAATGGCCCCTAAGAATTGCTATTAAAGTATTTATGTGCAGTGATGAACCAGTTACTCATATCCAGTTTGGATCAAATATTTTTAAAATAAATTATTAAAATGTGGGGGAGGGGCATTTTCTAAACAATATCCACCCAAACATATTGTGGCACAGCCAGTGTCCTTCCTGTAATTCCTCAGTGACATCAATAGAGCCATTTTGGCACACATACACCACATCTGTCTCCAGATGCTTCAACCCTTTGCCTTCTCTTATTATTTAGATTTTTACCTTTATATGATGATGATCAGTGTAGCTGCCATAGAACTAAAACTAATGGCAGTAATTCTTGGACTTTTACCAAATACACTATATGGCCAGGTATTTTGAGACACACCCTTCACTGCTCTTTCACTGTTTCAGTACAATAATGCCCCCCCCATGCACCAAGAAAGGCCATACAGAGTGGGTTTGTTCTGATGCAGTGGAAGACCGATACAAAGCCTTGAACTCTACCCAACATCACTGCCCAACCTTTTATGTATAAATGGATGTATTTCCAACCAACAGTGTTCCAACATCTAGTGGAAAGTCTTCCCTGAAAAGTAGAGGAGCAAGCAAAGGATGGACCAACTTCATATTAATCTTCTTAGTTTCAGAATGAGACGTTGGACAAGCAGGTGTCTGGATACTTTCATGTATATAGTTTGTATTTTCTGGAAAAGAGGTCCTTTTTGAGGCTGGTTGGCCATTTCTGTCCAACCTACCAGCTGCCCCTGCACAGTGACATAGTTTCATTGTTTAATGCCAAGCAGGGTATCAAGACTCCTGCTATGTGTAGCTTTTGCTATTAAACGCAGTGTTATTTTATTATGCATCTCTCTGACATTTATTTGTTTATGTCTTTCAGGAAAAAATGCTGCAAAGGATATAAATTTGTTCTAGGGCAGTGCATTCCAGAAGGTAAGTGCCTCTCTGCTTAATGTAGGATCATGGGAACGGTTCCAGGCCACCACCCAACTGTCCCTCTTGCTTGACCTCTATGTGTGTGTTTAATTTGTTTATAACTGGAACCAGTCTAGTATTTGTTTTGCTAATAGACTGTAAGCTCTTTGAGACAGGGACGTCTTTCAGGTTGTTCAATGGATTCTCAGTCCCTGTCTGGGCAGTTATATTTAGTTGTGTTGATTGAACCCTATGTGGGACATTCTCCAAGAATCGTTGTTGCGCCAGTGTCCGTTTTGCCGCACTTCGCCAGGCGTATTTTTGCCAGCGCTACGCAAATTCACTGAAATCCGAAGTTGCGCTCAGGGGAAGAGTAAGGTTGCGAAGTTGCTCTAGCGTTAATTCGCCAGGCTAAGCGAAGTTACACTAGCGATGGTTAATTTGCATATGGCGCCAAATTCAAATTACAATGGAGGTATATGTAGAAGAACTACACAAGCCTGGGAAACTTTCAAAGCAGCAAATAAAATTTTTATTTTGCCCTACACATGTGCCCACTGTATAGTTAAGGTGCCATGAGTTAGGAAATGTAGGGGGGAAGGAGGAGAGCCCCAAAAAAAATTTCGATCTTTTTCAGCCTATCACCCATAAAAAATGAAAAAAACGCGAGCGTTTTTTGGGACTTAGAACATTTTTTTTTTTTTGTAACTTCTCTTTATTAGAGGTTATCAATGGAAAACAGAATAGTACATTATACATGCAGTAGACCTTACACACATTTTGAAAATTAAGGTCATCATAGAAAACAGGTACAATATTCCGTAAAGCAATTTGCTGAAAGGAGCAAAAAGAAGAGACCTCTAATGGCAGTGAAAACAGACAGGAAAATAATAATACAAAGAAATAAAAATAAAGTATATCCCAAAGAGCATCCTGATAAACAGTATATAAGATAATAACAATAATATTAAAGCCTAACCCAGACTGCATGCATTCACAATGTGATAGTGAAAAGACTAACTCAGAAAAGTTATCAAGGATCATAGCAAGGCAAAAAATGTCACAGGGTTGAAGTTTGCCCATTTCTGTAGGTCAGCCATGGCGACCAGATTTCCTCATATTTCGACAGCCTGCACTCATTGCGAGCTGCCATATGTTCCATAGCCGCTCTAATGTCAACAGCTGCAATAATGTGTTCCAAGTGGATGGGGCCACCTGGTTTCCAATACTTAGCTATCAAAGTCGTGGTAGAGTTAAACAAGTGAAAGAGCAATTTTTTAGTGGGCCTGGGGATTCGATCTGGAAACAGCAGAAGAAGCGCTACTTGTGGCTCAAAAGGAATAACTATATGAAGGTCATTGGATATGAGATGAAATACCGACTTCCATATTTGCTGAGAGAGTGTGCAGCCCCACCATAAATGCAGCAAAGTTCCAGCGTCCCCACAGTTTCTCCAACATAATTGCGAATGGGTGTGCGAAATCTTATGTAGTCTCATTGGAGTCAGATGCCATCTGTACAACAACTTCTTATAGGATTCAATATGATTCGTACATCTGGTAGTCCCAGATAATATCTGTGCCGTTTCGCGCCATTGGTCCACAGTAAAGGATAGGTGTAGGTCGCTTTCCCATTTTAACATGTAGGGGTGTTTATAGTCAGGAGGGTCCATGACCAAGAGCTTGTAGGTGCTGGAAAGAGTCCCCCTGGACGACCACCCCGTGGCCGTAAGCCGCTCAAAGCCGGTTTGTAGTGGGCAGCTTTTATAATTAGGTATGTGGGACTGCAATAGATGCGTTATCCTCGTATAGGCATATCTGTCAGTATCTGCGAGTAGGTATTTAGCTTGTAGGTCCTGGAATGATAAATATCTGTTTAAGCTATATAAATCTTTGACTAGGAGCAGACCTTTAGCCAACCAAGATTGTATAGGCAAGTCCTGTAAAAAAAATTGGAGACTTAATAACGGAGTCCTGGGAGAAATGATTTTTCCAGGGTCTAGCTTAGATCTTTCCTTGTCCCAAGTTCTCATGATCAGCTCAGTCGTGGGTAATGCCGAAGTTTGTTTAGGTCTGAGATTTGGTGGAGTCCATAGTAGAAGGGGAATAGTGGAAGTAGGCGATTCTGCTGTCTCCAGATCCAACCATTGTCTACAACAGAGTGGGCTGTGCATTTTCATGGCCGTGACTTAGAACATTTTTTAACTTTTTTTGAAGCAATCCCTATCTACTCTATTGCACTTCGCCTGGTCTGAGGAATAATTTCAGAATAATTTGCGCGTCAGTGAATTTGCGTAGTTACGTCCGCGAATTAACGAAAATGCGCTACGCTAGCGCATTCATGCTAGCGTTTTAGGCGCTTCGGCGTTTATTGAATTTGCCCCTATGTCTTTGTCAATTGGTTGGTATAACAATTGAAAAATATATTTATACTATACCTCCATAAAACAGATTACAGAGAAAATAAAACCTGAGGTTTAATTGCCCTTGAAAGCTTGCAGATAAGAAGAGACAGTTGTCATTGTAGAGTCGTTCTATGCTTGACAATAGGCAATTTGATCAATCTTGTTCTCATTAGATCCAATTTACTTCACTCCCTGGTCCTAATCCAAAGGATTTACACCATAAACTCGAACCTTTCCATTCCCCAAGGGCAAGCAAAGCTCTGCAGGCGTTAAAGTTTATCCGTACATTTCATGGGGATTAGCAGGTCTTTGGCAAACCAACCCGTCATGAGTCATAACTAACGGCAGTTGATGGCCAGCTTCCATTAAAGCCCCCTGAAGTGGAAAGGGGTAGATTTCAGAGAACAATCATATAAAGGTGGTTGTTTTGGCATTAAAGTGACTTGTGGAGATGCAGAATATCTTTCTTCCATTCACTCCATGTGATGACAGCTCTGATTCCCTGCCCCGCCATTGGGGCTCTCTCAGCTGGGAAAAGAGCACTGAAATAGTACGGTTTAGGTTTTTCACATTCCTTTTATTAATAATGAAAATATTTTATCAGTGAATGAATCTGCCCTCTAAATTATTTTTAGCCAAAACACAGCCTGATCCACAAGAACAATTGTACCGGCATTTACTTTCCCAGAAGGGAGCTATAAGGATAACAAAACTGTCCTTGGTAGAGGTCCACCAGTTAAAGGCCAAGTGTATATTAATACAAGGGGATACTTATTCTGGCACATATTTATGGTATCTCTCTGCACCTCTTGGGTTGTTCCTGCTGAACTGTATTTAGTACAGGTATCTACCCATGCTAGCATAGTTTTATAGTATCCCTCTCTACATGCTATAAGTAGATTTAGTAGGTTTATGCTGAACCGTGCTTAGTACATGGGAATATCTATGAGGGTATGTCCCAGCTAATTCTGTGCCTGGAGTTATCTATTGCTGGTGATCATTAGCTGGTCACAGCCCCAGTGATGGCAGTGAGTGCCCCCATAGCATCTAAAATATGCCCCATGTTAGCTTCTTCTAAGGGTATAAGTTGCTCATTAAGTAACAAAAGCACTATATTATACAAGTACAGTTGCCCTTCACAACCAATTGGTTTGGGTCAGTCTATTACCAGTTACAAAATAAAAGCAAAGATCTGATTGGTAGCTATGGGTGACTGCACAGGTGCCCTAGCACCTAACTTAAAGTCAAGTGTTATGGACAGGGCAGATGGGGACAATATATGGGCTCCATGGTTACTGCCTGCTTGCACAGATTGAATGGATTAAACCCATTATGACTGCACCACTTAAAGGAGAACTAAACCCCCCTTAAGAGAAAGACCCAATCCCTTATCCCTCCCTGCTGCTCCCACATAGTTCATTAACGTTGACCTATCCATGCGGAATAGCACAGCGGAGCTCTTGGGCTCCATCTTCGGTATCTTCAGATTTCTCCTGCAAGGGACTGCCAACACTCAATGCAAAGTTGGGGCCAGACTGGTGTTTGCACTTACTGTGCATGTGCCAGAAAGCTCCGTAGATTGCCAAACCAAAAAAAGAGGATCCAAAGATACCTGAAGATGGTGCCCATAAGTTCTGCTTTCAACACTTTTTTAAGTAGTGGACTATGCAGGGAGGAAGGACTAATTGAGGGAAGGGGATGGGGGCTCATCATGGGGGGGGGTTTAGTTCTCCTTTAATATATAGATGGAGCTACCATAATGCATGTGACACACACAACACTGGAGAAACTGGAGAGTGTGTGAAGGACACAGTCCTTCATGGTGCCAAGATGTGTCTTTCCTCTAATAAAGGAATTTACCCGCATGCCCAAGAACGTATTATCTGTATAGTTTTTTGTCTTCTGATATCTAACATTTATTATACAACACATGGGTATTTGTAGTCATGTTTTGCTGTTATCTGTTTTGGCAGATTATGATGTTTGTTCAGAGGCTCCATGTGAACAGCAGTGCACAGACAACTTTGGGAGAGTCCTGTGTACTTGTTATCCTGGGTACCTGTATGACAGAGAGAGGCACAGGAGCAGAGAGAAGCCATATTGCTTAGGTAATTATGTTACAATTATTTTTTCTGTTATCTGTCCAACCCATCCCTTCTCTTTCTCTTTTCTGTGCTTCATTCTTCTTTTCATGCTGAATCCTTTGCAAGTGCTTTTTATTAGAGGACCTTTTGCTGGACGTAGTCCTTCTGGAAGGAAATCGGAGCATAAGAACATTCATTGGGTTTGACCAACCTGTAGCCAGTAAAGGGCATTGCAGTATTAATAGGGCTTGGGCAACCCAGCCAACATTAAAGGGGTTTGTTCACCTTTTAGTATGACGTAAAGCAGGAGTCCCCAACCATTTGTACCCATGAGGAACATTCAAATGTAAAAAGAGTTGGGGAGCAACGTAAGCATGAACAAAGTTTGGTTCCAAATGAATGACTTTATTGGCGAAATAGTAGCCCCTAGGTGGACTGACAGCATACAGGAGGCTCTGTTTGGTAATATCCCTGTAACGTATTAGTTAGTTGGAACCTTTAAAAGCCGTGGGTACACTCGGTTGCACAGGGCACCCCTGTGGATTCCAGTGTTCACCGATGCCCTTTTGGGGCCCCAGGCTTTCTGCTGCAGAATCTCCAAGGAGTAGTGTTTAATTAGTAAGAAGTCCAAAAACAAGGAACCGGCAAGGGTTTAGGCAAGATGTAGTCGAAGATCAGGCAATGGGGTCAAGGCAGGCGGTAAAAATCGAAGTAAAAAATCAGGCAGGAGTCAAAAACCAGGAATTCGAACACAGAATAAACACTTTGACAGGATCTGAAAACAGAAGCCAGCTTGGGCACTTTCAAAATGGAGAATTGGCTTTTTAAAGGAAACTTGGCGCCAACTGATGACGTCAAGACGCGAGTATCATGACGCACATCGTCAAACGGCAGTGAGGTGACCATGGCGTCAGTTCAAAGTGTGTGACGTCAGCGCCAGGCGCCTGCACCCCCTCAGCCGAGCAGAGATGCGCTGGGAGGCAAGAATACCGGAGGATCTCCCGGCGCCTGTGTTTTATACAACCATAAGTTGCCTCCAAACCTGGGATTCAAAAATAAGCACCTGCTTTGAGGCCACTGGGAGCAACATAAAAGGAGCTAGTGAGCAGCATTAAAAAAAAAACTTTTAAAAAAGAATGATGACCAATTGGACAGTTGATTAGAATTGGCCATTCTGTAACATACTTAAAGTTGAACCACCCCTTTAACAGTAGAATGCTCAGAGGTGTAGACCACCCTCTACTTTTAGCCAGTCAGAGGATTAAAACATTCATAGTGCTATTGCTTGGCAATAAGAACATTGAAATGTCGATGGGCCTAGAGTAACCTGTAGCCAATAAGAGCATTGGATTACAATATCCCTTACTTTTTGTCCTTAATAGGGAGGTTAATTCCTAAATACTCCACAGACATGTTCATGGAACAGTCCTTCAGCTCTTCCTACCTCCTAATATAAATAATAGTGGTCACCTTATCATTATATGTCCTCAGTAAAGACAGTCAGCCTTCGGCCTCCTTCCTCTGTATCACGGCTGTCCAACAGAAAGCTCACACACCAGTAGTGATGGGCGAATTTATTCGCCAGACGAATTCCCGCAATTCGCCGCCGGCGAATAAATGTGCGAAATCGCCGGTGCAATTTCGCCAAAAACGGACGCTGGCGTCAAAAACTAGATGTCGCCGTTTTGCAAATTTTTCTCAGTTTCACAAATTTTGCGGGAAATTCACAAAATTTTCCGGCAAAGCGCAATGCCCCAAATTCGCTCATCACTACAGACCAGGTGTGATTCTTCTATGGCCCCATCATATCCAAAATCCCACTGTTTTATAATAATCTGGCACCTTTTATGAAATAGCAGATTAAATTTGGATGACACGGCTCTTTATCGTCACTATGGAGTCTGTTTGTATATTGGCTTTCCCTTCAGATAAGGCAATTTGTCATGAACAGTGATCTGCAAACACTTAAGAACATGAAGCTGATATTTGGACATATTAGACCCCAATAAATAATCTCAATACAACATAAGTGATTCATGATTTGCCTACTATAATGAAAGCCAAGTTCACGGCACTGTTCTACCACAGGCTGACAAAGCAAATGGAGTAGGAGAAAATTTATTGGAGAAATTGACAAACACTTGTGGCCATTATGTACGAAGGCCAAAACATAAATAACATGGAGTTCTGTCCCCTCCCACTATACTGTTGCTGCTTTCATAGAGAAAACAAAGTCCTGGCACTACCAGACTCATTCCTTAACACGCGTTTAGTAAATCATCCCTTGTTCTTCTCTTAAATTCTTTTACTCAATTATGGTATTATAAATATGCATTTTTCTGCTATTGCTAATTGTTTGAAAGACAGAGGAATTCATAAACTTAATCTCCTGTAATATTCCAGTTTTTTTAAAAAAAAAAAAAAACGTTTCTTCTCAATAGTCAAAAATTGAAGCTGGAAATAGAATTTATAAGCAGGGTCTGGCTGTCTTAGAGGGGAATTTTTTTTTTTTAAGGGCCACTATACAGTACATTAATATTAAGCTGTTGATGTGTGCTTAGTACAGAGGATACCTCTGATGGCAGTTGTACAGTATTTCAGTGTACAGGCGAGGAGCAAACATACAATTTCTTTCTGCTGGCCCTATCCCTATAAAAAGCCATTATACTTACCCTTGGCTAGCCACACCCCATGAGATCAAACCACACCCTCTAGGACAAGCCCTTTGTGAGAGCAGTCCAACCTTTTTTCTCCTTAATAACTAAGGAAACAACCGTCCTTAAAGGGGTTGTTCAATATTGAATTAACTTTCAGTGTGATGTATTGTAGTGAGTTGATAGTCTGAGACAATTCGCAGTTGGTTTTCATTTTCTATTATTTGTGGTTTTTGAGTTATTTGGCATTTTATTCAGCAGCTCTTCAGTTTGCAATTTCAGTAGTCTGGTTGCTAGGGTAATTTGAACAAGAGACTGGAATATTTGTTTTTAGATGGGGTCAGTGACCCCCGTTTGAAACTTATTGTTTAGTCTAGGAACAAATGTAGGGTTTCTTGCTGCTAGCTTTATGCCCATGAACGGCATAACAACTGCCTTGGCCACACCCCCAATTAAAGGGCCACACTATTATACATTAAAATTGTGCTGTCGATTTAGTACAGGGGAATAGTTGACAATTGTATGGCATGTTCACTTAACAGGCTAGGAGCAATCATAAGATTTCTTACTACTAGCCCCGTTTCCGTAAAAAATTCTTTACAACCTCCTTTAGCTGGCCACGCCCCATGACATTAGACCACACCCTTTTGGGCCACCTCCTGGCGAGAGCATTCCAGCATTGGTCTTCAAATGGAAAGCAAAGCAAGAGAGTAATAATTCTACATTCATCTATTTGTATAATACAAATGTGAAGGGGAAAATGAAATTATTGAGGGTCTGTAAAGAACCTTTGCTGTGTTCATATTGTATCTATTGTAGATAATTACCTTTAATATTCACTGTACCCTCAGTCTGGAGCTCCCCCGGAGGGGCTTTAGTGGAATTCACATTTGCCTTTGATGGAGCTTTAGAGTCTGTTATATTGTCATCTAAGATATGAGTTTAATTAATAACACAGCACAAAGTGTTTCTCTTGTAACTGATATATATGGATGTTCTAATGAATCACTGTCACGGTAAGAGGCAGGTATCCCAACAAATGCCTGTAATCTCTATTACTGTCATTAGAAGGCAGCGGCGGACAGACATGGGATTTCCCGGGCCGACCTTTAGGAATTTTATCATGGAGCTGATGATAGAAACCCTCATTACCTGTACAGAGTCATTTATACAGTGATTTCTAAGCGGAATATTGCTAATATATATTCCTGGGAGTTTATACAGAATGCACGTGGCATCGGCTTCATCCATTATATGCAACACACCCATAGGAAAAACCACAGTCGATGAAATATATATGATGAGAGGATTTTAGAAAGTAAGATTAAAAACCATGGAAACCAAAATATACTTGAGCTGAAAGTTAAAGGGCAACTATCACAGCCAAAATCAAACACATATTAACAATCTGACCAGTACAAGCTAAACACGTTTAATCAAACTACATATATAGTTTTTTGAAAAAACTGCAGGTTTTAAAAAAATCCCTTACTTTGTCAAATGGGTTCTTTCACTGAGGGAGGCCATATTGAGACTATAACAGAGACTCTAATATGCAAATTTCAGGAGCATGCTCAGATTGTAACACTGCTTTGAGTATTCTACCCAGAATGCCTTGTTTTAGTAAACTCCTCCACTAGAAGTATCAGATTTCCCTCTCTTGTCCCCTGCTGGTGATGTTATTATGCAAATGAAGGGCACACACTAACTTCCAGCAGGTGGCAGCACTACTGAACAGCAGCTAACACACAGGTTAGGCTGATTTACATAGCTTAGAAGGGTTGATAAGGAAAGAAGGAATTTCAACTGAGCATGTGCAAGATTTCAGAGCTGCAGTTGGCTGGGAAGATATAGGTAGGAGGAGCCAGTGAAATCCAAGATGGCTGCCTCAGCTAGAACTGCAGTGGAGATAGAGGAGATCTTGCAGAAGGAATAGTGAGCTGATCATTTACATTATACAAACAATTCTAAATCGGATTTCTTGAACTTTCACATAGTGTATTTACTTAGGAAATTATTTTGGTCATGATTGGTGCCCTTTAAGATATCTAGCTGAGAGACGAGGCATTTGTTAGTACAGGTATGAGATCTATTATCCAGAATGTCGGGACCTGGGGTTTTCCTGGATAAGGAATATTTCCGTAATTTTGATCTTCATATCTTTAGTCTACTAGAAAATCATATAAACATTAAATAAACCCAATAGGCTGGTTCTGCCTCCAATAAGGATTAATTATATCTTATTTGGGATCAAGTACAAGGTAATGTTTTATTATTACAGAGAAAAAGGAAATACTTTTTAAATATTTGGATTATTTGTATAAAATGGAGTCTATGGGAGACAGCCATTGTGTAATTTGGAACTTTCTGGATAACGGGGTTTCCAGGTTTGGGAAAAGGCACCGCTCGCACACCCTGGCCTTCTGAATCGACGCCTGGTGCGCAGTGAGGAAGGGGTCGGCACCCTCCAAATTGAACAGTACAAAAAGGATTCATTGGAACTCCGAGGCTGGTGCAAGCAGGGATGAACCCTTCCCTTGCGTGTTTATTTGCAGGAAAATGCAACGTTCGGGGTAGCCCTGCTTGCACCAGCCTCCGAGTGCCAGTGAATCCTTTTTGTATTTTCTGTTATCCAGAATGCTCGGGACCTGGGGTTTTCCCGGGTAAGTGATCTTTCCGTAATTTGGATCTTCATATTTGGATTTGGACCTTCATATCTTCAGTCCACTAGAAAATCATATAAACGTTATATAAACCCAATAGGCTGGTTTTGCTTCCAATAAGGATTAATTATATCTTAGTTGGGATCAAGTACAACATATGGTTTTATTATTACAGAGAAAAAGGAAATCATTTTAAAACATTTGTATTATTTGGATAAAATGGAGTCTATGGGAGACAGCCTTTCTGTAATCTAGAGCTTTCTGATTAAAGGGTTCCAGATAACAGATCCTATACCTTTAAATGGTATCGTATGGCTATTGGAACAAGGATGTGCCTATTGCACTTTACCCAATGTCATGCTTATCTCTTTTGCTTTGTGTGTTCAACTAAGACATGGACAGGATTTATGGGCATTTTTATTTGTAGTAGGGTTCAATTATATTTCAGCAGGACAATAATCCCAGATTGCAAGAAGTACCCTGAATGAATGCACATGTGGTTGTACAGGACCCCTATTGAAACATTACACACAGTAAATAATGTTTTGCTGCCAACATGAATTTATGCAGCTTTATCACATTTGAGTACAGGATCCGTTATCTGGAAACCTGTACAGGATCTGTTATCAATAACTAATTATTAATAATTCAAATTTTTAAAAATGATTTCCTTTTTCTCCGTAATAATACAACAGCAGCTTGTACTTGATCCCAACTCAGATATAAGTAACAGCCTATTGGGTTTATTTAATGGTTATATGATTTTCTAGTAGACTTGAGGTATGAAGATCCAAATTATGGAAAGAGCTCTTATTTGGAAAACCCCAGGAACCAAGCATTCTGGATAACAGATCCCATACCTGCACAGGTTACTGTTTTATTATTACAGAGGGGAAAAAAAGGAAATTGTTAAAAAAAAGTGAAACGGAGTTTAGTAAAATACAACATTATGGACAGACTCAGACTTCCGCTGAGGGGCCTTAAAATAACAGTTGTAGATCAGCTTCATGGTCATAGTTTATTTAAAATGTAAAAGTATATAGAGAATGGAATTCTCAGTATTCTGGTAGGAGTCGGTGATTTTTATTGCTTGGAAACATAAACTTCTCCTGCATTTCCTGCATTTTATTGATATGATGGATGAATGTTCTGTGCATTATATTTTCCCTGTCTCACCCCAGAATGAGGGAGGATATTACAGACATGTATCTTTATATACAGCCCAGTATTATAGCCCTCTGTTATTTATCCCCTCTCTGTCCTCAGACCAAAGGAGGAAATTATAGACATATAAACTGTATTAGCAGCCTCCTATTACTCTACCCCTGTACTACCATCTATACTAGCAGCCCCCTATCACACTTCTGTCCCACCCCAACCAAGGGAGATATTATTCACCTATATTAGCACTTAACTCATGGGTCACTGATGCACCAGTTCTAAATATATTTGCAGAAAAAAAATTGCCTAGTAACAGCAAACACCAATATTAACATTAAAAAGTCAGACTGTATAGTCTTCATATTTCCAGAAATATCATACAAGAAGCCAATATGAGTGATCTTATTATAGGAAAACTGTATCACATGTGCCAACTGCTTCCCAGCACTGACACCTAGAGGCGGTGGGACAGAATTGCATCCTGCTCACATGGATAATACATGGGGTGTCTGTGCTGCAACCAAATACATATGGAAGGTATTGGTATGATATAATCCTATGTCCTTGGAATGTCATACAAAGGGAAAGTATACCCTGTTATAAGTACAGGTATGGGACCTGTTATCCAGAATGCTCTGAACTTGAGGTTTTTTTGGATAAGGGGTCTTTCTGTAAATTGTATTTCAGCTTTAAGTAAAAGCAGCAGGGTTTTGTGAAGGGCTCGGCTGTGGCAGACTAAGGAAAGGAGATTTAACCATCAGCACAGGAAGGGTTCCTTTATCAAAAGATTCTGTCAACATGGATGTTCTTTATGAGTCAGAGCCGGGTGGAATTCCACTTTCACTTTCTACTACTCTCTACTGCTTTTAACAAGTTTGGTTTAATTAACTTAACATACTAAATTAACTTTTAGTATGTTATAGAATGGCCAGTTCTACATTGCTTTTCAGTTGGTCCTCATTATTTATTGTACAATTATTTGCCTTTTTCCAGTGGTGGGGTCACTGACCCGATCTAAAAAACAAAGTAAGTAAGGTTCCAAATGTATTGTTATTGCTACTTTTTATTAGTCATCTTTCTATTCAGGCCTCTCCTATTCATATTCCAGTCTCTTGCTCAAATCAATGCATGGTTGCTAGGGCAATTGTGACCCTAGCAACCAGAGTGTGGACGCTGCAAACCAGAGAGCTGCTGAATTAAAAGCTAAATAACTCAAATAATTAAAAAAAAATGAAAGCCAATTGCACATTGTCTCAGAATATCACTCTCTAGTCTCTACATTATACTAAAAGTTGACTCAAACAACCCCTTTTAAAGGAGAAGGAAGGGCTAAAACTAAGTAAGCTTTATGAGAAAGGTCTATATAAATACACCAGTAAATTCTCAAAGTAATGCTGCTCTGAGTCCTCTGTCAAAAGAAACACGGCATTTCTTTCCTTCTATTGTGTACTCATGGGCTTCTGTATCAGACTTCCTGTTTTCGGCTTAAACCTCCAGGGCTAGGGCTTGAGCATGCTCAGTTTGTTCCTCTCCCCCTCCCTCCTCCCCTCCCTGCTGTAATCTGAGCTCAGAGCTATAAGTGAGCAGGGAGAGACTCAGGCAGGAAGTGATGTCACACCAAGCCAATATGGCAGCGTCTATCCTAAACAAACAGAGAGATTCTAGAGCTGTTTACTCAGGTATGGTACAGCATTCTGCAAAATAAATATAGTGTTATAGCATGCACTATTATGTTTTATCTATTGGCAATAAACTGCTTCAGTAGCTTTCCTTCTCCTTTAAACAAATAAGTGCAGGGTGCTCACCTACTGGTAGAAACCCCCCAATGAAAGGGGACAAATACCTTTATGAGGTCAGGGAGCTTGTTTTCACTCTGTTTTAACTGATATTCAGCCCTCATGGTTGGATCAATGTAGGGCAAGATTGTGGGAGATACATTCTCCCCCAAATTAATATCTGGACTAGGATTCTCTGCTAACACTGCATTGCATTCTTGGACTCTGTAAATTCCACAAATGCAGAAAGACTATAGAAAAGAAACATATTTATTTCAAGAAGATGAACAGTCCAACAGGCACTATTATTATTCACAGCTTGCTGAGCACTTTCCTTATACCAATACACTAAGGGGCCAATTCACAAAGGGTCGAATATCGAGGGTTAATTAACCCTCGATATTCGACTGGGAATTAAAATCCTTCGACTTCGAATATCGAATTAGAAGGATTTTAGCGCAAATAGTGCGATTGAACGATCGAAGGATTATTCCTTCGATCGAACGATTAAATCCTTCGAATCGAATGATTCGAAGGATTTAAATCCAACGATCGAAGGAATATCCTTCGATCAAAAAAACTTAGGAAAGCCTATGGGGACCTTCCCCATAGGCTAACATTGAGTTCGGTAGGTTTTAGGTGGCGAACTAGAGGGTCGAAGTTTTTTCTTAAAGAGACAGTACTTCAACTATCGAATGGTCGAATAGTCGAACGATTTCTAGTTCGAATCCTTCGATTCGAAGTCGTAGTCATAGTCGAAGGTCGTAGTAGCCCAAAAAACACTTCGAAATTCGAAGTTTTTTTTACTTCGAATCCTTCACTCAAAGTTAGTGAATCGGCCCCTGATAGTTGTGTTATTTAGATAATTGTATTGGTTTCTATGGATCACGCTGAGGGTTCATACGTTCCCAGCAGAGATTTATCTGTTTGGCTGCAGCGCTGCATCATCTCGGTTCCCTTTCTCTTGGATTCAGTGACATATGTTATTGTACAATTTCATTCAATGTCAGGAATCGCCTGGCAGCCCCGTTGGGTCTCGCTGCTTTATAAAGTGCTTCTCGTGTCACAGAATAAATCTTCAGGGCACCGGGAGTTCTGCCTTTCATTGATGTTGGACACCCCTCGCACCAGATGGAGACGTTTAAGGGAATATTTATTAAAGTCATGTTTGGAAAATGATTTACCTTCAGGATTATGATCGGTGGCGGAGAAACACCGGGATTATTTATGTGTGGGAAGAGAGAGGGGAAAGAAGAAACTGGGTTTAATCGTATGGTTTTTTGCGACACAGTTGCTTCTACAGATGGATATAGTCGATTTATTGTGCAGCGCTGCTGAATATGTCAGTGCTTTAAAAATATGTGTTAATAATGAAGAAATTGCAACAATAGTTGTGAGTCCCTCCAAAAACAAGATTATTAAAAAAATGTAACTTTTATATGCAAAATGACTTATTAGAACATAGTAGAAAACGGCCTAACGCGTTTCGTGGCTGTTAGGGCACTTACTCATAGGCTAATGGGCATACCCCTCTACAGCTCTTATATAGGGCTACGACCAATCAAAACAACATACATCACAGCCAATCACCAAGTGAGTAGCCTAATTACCAATTTACCCATTTGGATACCTATTTACATACAGGCTTCTCACATTAAGTTACAAAAGAACCAACATTAAAAACAAAAAGAGAAAGAATTGCAACAACATGTCCCAATGAAATGCACAATACAAGGGTACGAGAGAATTATATATATAAACATAAAATGATATTGGAGAAGTATTGCACAGTATGTGACATTGCAAAAAATGTGGTATTGCAAGAAAAGTTTTTTTTTAAAAATTCCTTGTATATTCAAGGTACTAAGGGAACTTTTACTGTCAACATAAGCATTTTGACTTTTTACACAAAGTGCAAGTGCAAATAGTAATGGGCTGTAAAGTAATAATGAGACAATTGCATAAGGCTAAGAATGATATGATGCTGGTTAAAGGGTTAATGTCAACCAAAAAAAAGAATTGCCTAATAAAAGAAATGTAATTCTGAACAACTTGCAATATACAATCATTACACATTTTCTATGTTTTTTTTAAGTTATTTGTAAATGTATTGCTGTTGAAAACAGTGTCTGTCCCTTTCTAATCTCTGCACTGGTGGTTCAGACTGCTGATACAATGTAGAACAAGGCAGCTGATTAACAGACCCGTCTTTACTGGGGAACTGAGAGTTCTGCAACATTGTTTAAAAAGTAACAACCAGGAGTTCAGCAAATGTTGCTTTCAATAGCAATTGTTTTATAATTTTTAACAAATGTATATTGCAACGTTGCTTAGAGTTATGTTTTCTTTTATTAGGCACATTTTTTTCTGGGGTTAACTTGTCCTTTAAGGGCAGTCTCCCTTACTTGGCAGCATTGCTGCAGGAAATGTAATGTTAGCATAGCGTAGGTGGTCAGACTCTGAACCCACGACAATGTTACTTCCTTTGTCTGATGTAATGCAAGAGTTTATTTGATACAGGTAAGAGATCCGTTGTCTGGAAACCAGTTATCCAGAAAGCTCCAAATTACGGAAAGGCCATCTCCAATAGACTCAATGTTATCAAAATAATTCAAATTTTTACAAATGATTTCCTTTTTCTCTGTAATAATAAAACAGTCGCTTGTACTTGATCCCAACTAAGATATAATTAATCCTTATTGGAAGCAAAACCAGCCGGTTGGGTTTATTTCATGTTTATATGATTTTCTAGTAGACGTAAGGTATGAAGATCCAAATTACAGAAAGATCCCTTATCCGGAAAACCCCAGGTCCCGAGCATTCTGGATAACAGGTCCCTTGACACCATGGGCAGGGTTTCCAAGATGATTTGAGGGGACCCATTTGCACAACTGGCCACACTGCTGATAATTCAGGTACCCTCTGCCCAACCCTTATACTTTACTATCCTTGATATCCCAAAGCTACAGCCCACTGCTCTTCTTCTTTACTTTGCCTTTAAAGGAGAACTAAACCCTTATTGGACGTATTGCACGAGGCTAAAGTTTGAGCTTGTCAATAGCAGCAATGATCCAGGACTTCAAACTTGTCACAGGGGGTCACCATCTTGGAAAGTGTCTGTGACACTCACATGCTCAGTGGGCTCTGATTGGCTGTTGAGAAGCTAAGCTTAGGGCTCGTCACTAATTATCCAGCAGAAAATGAGCTTCCCTGGCTGTAATATAAGCTGATGCTACAGGTTTGCTGATTATTAAATTCTGATGCTAATTGCACTGGTTTCTGTGCTGCCATGTAGTAATTATCTGTATTAATTACTAATCAGCCTTATATTGTGACATTTCTATTCTATGTGTACTGTATATTGTGAGTGGGTCCCTAAGCTCAGTAAGTGACAGCAGCACAGAGCATGTGCAGTGAATCAGCAGAAAAGAAGATGTGGAGCTACTGGGGCATCTTTGGAGACACAGATCTTTACTGCTAAAGGGCTGTGGTTGCCTTGGGCTGGTACAGAAGCACAAAACATCATGTACAACATTTCTACCTATTTCTTTAGTTAAACTTTACTTTGCCTTTAAACATTGAGCCTTCTCTACTAGAATAGAATCTAATCAGGAATCAGAACTTTTTTCACCCTTGTTTTTTCTCACTTCACCCCAAATGCAGTGCAAGGATTAAAAAGCTCGTCGGGTTTATTATTATGTAGCATTCACGTTGAATTAAAAGCAAAAACAGTGCCATGAATAGCTGCGGGCTCTCAGCGTGACCCTTCCCTGGCTCTGTTTGTATATTTATGTTGGAAAGCCCTGTGCTAAATACAATAATAACTGCCATGATTTGCTTTTCATCTGGTACATCTGCTCTGTGCAATACTATGTAAAACGTACACGATTTCTACACGTTGCCGCCATTGTTAAGTGCAGGAGAAGGGGATCCCTTGCACCCCAGGACTGGCTTAACTTTGTGATAAGTGTTCCCTAGTGCCCCCCAGTGATCCCCCAACATGTGCTGTGTTTGTCTCTGAAGGAAAGTCCTTCGCTGCTAAGAAAGTGAATATGCCGTGAATATAAAAAAAGATCTCTGGATCTGCTCAAAAATAATGTAACTGGATCCATACGGGAGATTAAACTGCACTTCTAGCTTTGAGCAACTTTGGTTAAAACCCAGCACTGTGGTTTCTGAATACATCAGTCGCCAACCACATTGTGGCCTGACACAGACCCCGGTTGTTGCAGGGCAAGGGGGCAAATGAGACCAATGTAAAGACCCTAGGAAGGGCCGGGCACTACAGGCAACCAAACAGGCAACAAGCAAACAAGCTTGTGTCTGAGCATAATCGAGCAAACAGGTGCAGGTACTCTTGCCTAAATAAGGGTAGGAGGCAGGGGAGGCATGTGCCTGCTGCCCCCCCCAAGATTTGCAACTAGGCATGCGCCTCTTCTGCCTACCCCTAGTTCCTACCTCTAGTTCTTCTGACTACCCCCAGTTCCTACCCCTAGTTCTTTTGACTATCCCTAGTTCTTCTGACTACCCCTAGTTCTGTGCCTGCTGCCCCCCACCCCAAGATTTGCAACTAGGCATGTGCCTCTTCTGCCTACCCCTAGTTCGTACTCCTAGCTCTTCTGTCTACCCCTAGTTCTTTTGACTACCCCTAGTTCTTCTGACTACCCCAAGTTCTTCTGACTACCTCTAGTTCTTCTGACTACCCCTAGTTCCTACCCCTAGTTCTTCTGCCTACCCCAAGTTCTTCTGACTACCCCTAGTTCCTACTCCTAGTTCTTCTGCCTACCCCTAGTTCTTCCGACTACCCCTAATTCTTACCCCTAGTTCTTCTAACTACCCCTAGTTCTTCTGCATGCGTCAAGTTCTTCTGACTACTCCTAGTTCCTACCCCTAATTCTTCTGCCTACCCCTAGTTCTTTTGACTACCCCCAGTTCTTCTGACTACCCCTAGTTCCTACCCCAAGTTCTTTTGACTACCCCTAGTTCTTCTGACTACCCCAAGTTATTCTGACTACCCCTAGTTCCTACCCCTAGTTCTTCTGACTATCCCTAGTTCTTACCCTAAATTCTTCTGCCTACCCCTAGTTCTTCTGCCTACCCCTAGTTCTGCCTACTCCAAGTTCTTCTGACTACCCCTAGTTCTTCTGACTACCACTAGTTCCTTCCCCTAGTTCTTCTGCCTACCCCAAGTTCTTCTGACTACCCCTAGTTCTGTGAATCTAGGGAATAGACAGCAGTGCAGGCAATGCAACACCTGGGCATAGGATTGCCATCTTCGCTGGTGGCTAAACATAAACAAAGGGCAGGGCAGATGGCATTGGGGGTGTGGCAGTAATGCTGGGGGAAGGTACGATGACACAGAAGCGGTCACAATGATACTGGTGGGTTTACGACACTGGGTGCATCACTTATAGGCAAGTGGCTTGATTTCTGTCCAGTTATTTCAATGTTTTAAACTGGACATAAACTTTTGAACTGGATAGCCCTTTGAAAAACTGGAATGTCCTCTCCTATACCACACGAGTGGCAACCCCATCTCTATCTATATTGTGAGAAATAAGTCCTAGCTTTTAATTAAATATATGGGATCTTCTATACAGAAATCAGTTATCCTGAAAGCTCTGAAATACAGCAATGCTAATTTAAAAAAAGCAATTGCTAATTTTTGACTGCTTTCCTTTTCTTTCTGTAATATTAATGTACTTGACGATGATAACTAAGCCAGTTGATACAAAAAATCACAGCGAGTATCACAATATTTCGATGTTGTTGAATTATTGGCCAGGCTATTGTTCGCGTTTCACTAGACTGAAAACCGAACAGATAGTTGAGACCCGAACAGGCCTTAGAAAAACCAAACTGTTGGGGTCAAACCCTACCTGATATATATAAATTCATGATATATTCTTTCCGATTCCAGATATTGATGAATGCGCCTTCAAGAACGAGACCGTTTGCTCTCATATCTGCATCAATACTCCGGGGAGTTACAGGTGTGAGTGTCCCGAAGGCTACTCTCTGGAGGATGATGGGAAAACCTGTACAAAGGGATCACAAGGTACTCTCTCTATAGACTCTCACATTTATGCCCCATAGGGTAATATACACACTCCTTGCATATAGTGCCATGGCTAGAATTGAATTCAGGATCCCATGATGTAAGGCAGAAGTGCTACCCAATGAGGAACACTAGGATGGCAGCCCAAAGAGAGAGGATAAACAAAAAATGGCACAATCAGTGACATGGAATGGGGTTAAATCAAGCAGCGGATTTAACTAGGATACATGTCTACACACTATTAAATTCATTTCAAGATAAACTGCCCCTTTAACAGCTGTTGAAATGCTCCATATTGCTCAACACATGCATTGGCTTAAGGTGGCCATAGATGTAAAGATTTTTAAAAAATCTTTTTGTTAACGAAAGACCAAGCTTTAAATTTGTCCATCAACTAAAAAGACCATTTCAAGTGATATTATCTAGTTGAAGGCAGGAAAACTGTGTGGCGCTGCCTGCTTGGCCCTTTAAACAACTGGACAATGGATACATCTCGCTGTGAACAATGAAAGTCTTCTAACTTGCCCCATCGATTTTCTGACCAATGTCGCAAAAAAATTATTAGATGCATGATTGTTCGGTGCCCACCAACCTCACTATAATGTGTCGGATTTGTCGGACTGCACTAAAATTGGTCGTTAAAGGGATTCTGATTGTTATGGTGTGGTTTTTACAAATTCACTATACAGGTATGGGACCTGTTATCCAGAATGCTCGGGACCTGGGGTTTTCTGGATAACGGATCTTTCCATAATTTGGGTCTTCATGCCTTAAGTCCACTAGAAATTCATTGAAACATTAAATAAACCTAATAGGCAGTTTTTTTCCTTCGATAAGGATTAATTATATCTTAGTTTGGATCAAGTACAAGCGACTGTTTTATTATTACACAGAAAAAGGAAATCATTTTTAAAAATTTTGATTATTTGGATTCAATTGGGTCTATGGGAGGCAGCTATTCCATAATTCGGAGCTTTCTGGATATCGGGTTTCCGGAAAAGGGATCCTATACCTGTACAATATAAAATTTCATTCCTGACCCAGCAAGTGGGCCTTGGCAGGTAAAACACCTGCCAAGGCCGGGGCCAGTATTACAAATTTACCGCTGATGTAGCTGCCGGTAAATTTGTAATACCGTTCAAAAAGACCCCTTGGCCTGCCCCCAATCCCCTGTAAACGTAGCTTTTGTCCTCTGTCTTCAGCTCTCCGCGTTGTGGCCCAGCCCCCTTTACTTCATGTCCCCGCCCCTTTTGATGTCACACCCCACCCCTTTTGTTCCCGCCCCCCACCAGAATAATATAGGAAAAAATATAGGAAAAGGTGGCAACCCTAATCTCAGGTCATTTTGCCTGGTCATGTGCTTTCAGAAAGTCAGCACTTTATTTCAGAACTGCTTTCTACCAGGCAGCTGTTATCTTGTGTTAGGGAGCTGCTATCTGGTTTCCTTCCCATTGTTCTGTTGTTTGGCTGCTTGGGGGAAGGGGTGATTTCACTCCAACTTGCAGTACCTCAGTAAAGAGTGACTGAAGTTTATTAGAGCACAAGTCACATGACTGGGGCAGCTAGGAAACTGACAAAATGTCTAGCCCCATGTCAGATTTCAAAATTAAATATTAAAAAATCTGTTTGCTCTTTTGAGAAATAGATTTCAGTGCAGAATTCTACTGGAGCAGCACTATTAACTGATACGTTTTGAAAAAAAAAACACGTTTTCCCATGAAAATATCCCTTTAAGGAAAGAAAAATCTTACCGTGTATGGTGAGCTTTAGGCAGGAATACTCTGTGTACATGGTGTGAGTTTCCCTTTATAATGAATGAGCTCAGTAACAAGTAGCCTTACATTGGTCTCACTGCTGAATGAACTCAATCACATGGCAGTCTGTGTCCAACAACTGCACTTTGTGTCAACGACCCACAAAAACTCCATGTAGGTAGGGCCCTGGTGGGAAACTTTGTGCCCCTCTCCCATTTTTATATCCCCACTGTAGAAATGTGTACAATGAATTTCACTTCTTGTGGTTGTTTTCCTTTCTTCTGCATCACTATAAAAGCACTTATGCAAAGGGAAAGCCCAGCACCCCAGTTATTGTGCACCAATACCCGATGAATTCATCTCCTAACAATTCCTCATTCTGACTCCCAATAGGGTTGCCTCCTGGTCAGTATTTTACCGGCCTGACCGGTAAAAATGATGGCTGATCCCAATGTTATTAATAGGGAAAAAAGATAAATATATAGCAACGCTAACTCCCGATGATTTGCTTTTAAGGAGATTTTGAGAAATCCAACAATGTGATGAAGGCTGGGGTCTGCTCTGAGACGTGCAAGGATTTCCACCAAATAAAACAGACCGTTTTACAGCTCAAGCAAAAGGTACCTGATTTTTTCCATACATGCCTTAAATTTGCTAATCCCCCCTGGATTGGAGGAACATATGAAACACTTCAACCACCTAGCTGAAATGACTTTTTGTTGCATTAACCTTAAGATTTGCATTTCCTAAACATATGCTTGGGTCGCCCTATTATAGAAATAATACAGTTTTATTGTATTCCATAAGGACACTGTTCACTTCCCCATAGGATGTTATATTAATCTTCCTGTGTGTCTCTCCGTGTAGATAGATAGAGTCACTGGATACACAGCTGTTAACGGATACGCTCTATAGAATACAATGGGATTCTACAGAGCGTATCTTTTATCTACTGTGTATCCTGTGCTTGAACGGCTGCCCCCATAGCTACACAGCAGCTTGTTTATATAAACTATAGTAGTACTTATCTGTTATCTACTGTGTATTCTGTGCATCTGTTATCTACTGTGTATCCTGTGCTGGGATGGCTGCCCCCATGGCTTCACAGCAGCTTGTTTATATAAACTATAGTAGTACTTATCTGTTATCTACTGTGTATCCTGTGCTTGAATGGCTGCCCCCATGGCTACACAGCAGCTTGTTTATATAAACTATTGTAGTACTTATCTGTTATCTACTGTGTATCCTGTGCTTGAATGGCTGCCCCCATGGCTTCACAGCAGCTTGTTTATATAAACTATTGTAGTACTTATCTGTTATCTACTGTGTATCCTGTGCTTGAATGGCTGCCCCCATGGCTACACAACAGCTTGTTTATATAAACTATAGTAGTACTTATCTGTTATCTACTGTGTATCCTGTGCTTGAATGGCTGCCCCCATGGCTACACAGCAGCTTGTTTATATAAACTATAGTAGTACTTATTTGTTATCTACTGTGTATCCTGTGCTTGAATGGCTGCCCCCATGGCTACACAGCAACTTGTTTATATAAACTATAGTAGTACTCATTTTTTTATCCACTGTGTATCCTGTGCTTGAATGGCTGCCCCTGTGGCTACACCGCAGCTTGTTTATATAAACTATAGTAGTACTTATCTGTTATCTACTGTGTATCCTGTGCTTGAATGGCTGCCCCCATGGCTACACAGCAACTTGTTTATATAAACTATAGTAGTACGTATCTGTTATCTACTGTGTATCCTGTGCTTGAATGGCTGCCCCCATGGCTACACAGCAACTTGTTTATATAAACTATAGTAGTACTCATTTTTTATCTACTGTGTATCCTGTGCTTGAATGGCTGCCCCTGTGGCTACACAGCAGCTTGTTTATATAAACTATAGTAGTACTTATCTGTTATCTACTGTGTATCCTGTGCTTGAATGGCTGCCCCCATGGCTACACAGCAACTTGTTTATATAAACTATAGTAGTACTCATTTTTTATCTACTGTGTATCCTGTGATTGAATGGCTGCCCCCATGGCTACACAGCAGCTTGTTTATATAAACTATAGTAAAGTTTCTATAGCAAACACACCAGTTTTACCAGTGCAGGGCAACACTACATTATATCCTCATTTCTTTAAAACACTTTCAATTTTTTGGTGTTAATGTTTCTTTAAGTGAGTCATTGACTTTAATGGCAACTGCCTGGTTCTGTGCACACATGGCAGAATCAATCCTTGAGCTTTTTAGGCCAGAATCTGCCTGTTATGACCAGTGACATTAATGTTAGTGAGTGCTAGCACACATGGTTAGGAGTGGTAAGGGGCATTGTGTATCAGAAGTCTAAGGCAAGTCACCTTGTAGTTGAGCCAGTCCCGTCTCAAAGACTTATTGCTTCAGGCCCCTCTAGCAATTAATATGGCCTTGGAAATCATAAACCGAAAACTCTGATCTGCCATTATGTTTTACATCTGTACGACACCCTTGTGATTAAAAGCATTTAGTGTATAGCATAAATCATACTGAGGGACTGCTGTCAAAAAAAATCTCAATATTAATGTCCCAAAGCCCAGACAGCACATAAAGGGAATGCGCCGCGGGCCGGCCATTAATAACGAACTGTAGCCTAAGCCGACATGAGAACCGCACAGGAAAGCAACATGTTCTTTGGATTCACTTGCACAACCCCAAAGCCATTTATTCTCAATTTGCAATTCGGTAATCAAGAAGAGACAACATTTTCTTTGCTACATCTGGCAGCCAATCAAAGGGCTAATTAGGTACATCCAAAATAATTCCCTGAGAACAGTTCCATTGGGGCCGGCACAGCTTTCTGCTTGTACGCTTGTGTGTATATATATATATATATATACAGTATATAGCCAAGTCCCTTTACCTACTGTACAAATTCTGACACGGCATCTGATACTTTACTTACTTCTAATGTGTCCATGTAAGTAGAAGATTTCAAAGTATAGAAAATTTATAAAACAAGCTTTTTGTAGATCAAATTGCTTGCCATTATGTATAATTAACAGGCGACTGTATTAATGACAATTGTGTGTACATGTACCATGTAGAGTGTTAAGTTCCTGCTACATAGGACATGGGGCTATTTACTACCTGCAGGCAGGCCCGGACTGGCAATCTGTGGGTTCTGGCAAATGCCAGAGGGGCTGCTATAAGGTCCCATAGAAAGTCAGTATTTAGTGGGCTGGTGGGGACTGTTTGGGCCTCTATGTGGGCTGATTGGGCCTCTATGTACCTGAAATGCCAGGGCCTATTTTAATTCTCAGTCCGGACCTGCCTGCAGGCCAGGGTGCAAATCCTCCATGTTTTTTGCACTTTGTGCCCTGCAGCAGGTCTCTGTGCTCCATTTGTTTATAACTTTCTGTTTCTGGAGCCTGTAACTCCCTGTACACTAACAGCCATGTCTCCTTATTTTAGCTTGCGTTTCTCCCAAACAGCGTATTGGAATCCAGCAAACATATAAATGCTGAGAAGGTGTTGGCCTCTACCACATACGTGCAGGGTCCTCCTGGCTTACCTGGTGCACAGGGACCCCCAGGTAACAACAAACTTCCAAACTGAGTTTCACATGTTAAATATGTTTCATTGTGTAATTGCCCCATATATCAAACTTGAACATATCACAGCCGTGCCGTCTTCAAGAGTTTTGTTTTGGACAAATCTGTATTCCTTGCTCCTGTCACAATTCATCATTCCCCCACCTCCATCACTGAACTATTCCATGAAATCAGGGTGACCTAGCAGCTTGTCCTCTCTGCAACTCTACTTCCATTAAACTGTGATTGTGGTTTGGATGCATGATCATAATATCATCCAAAGCCATGATTGGGGTTCTTATGAGGGATCTCCAGGGAGCTTCTCTTCGGCAGGTGCATTTTACCATGGTTGTGAGGGGTGGAAAAGTATTGTCCTGATGTGACATCAGGCTGAATCATAGAAGTAGACATTCTTTACTGCAGAAAATAGCTGGACACAAGGGTTTATAGATGACAATCATCTAGAATGGCATAATGGATATTTAATTCTACCATTTAGGTCTTTTTCCTTTCAGCTAAAATTTTTATTTTATTTTTTAAATCAATTGTTTGCTTTATATCTAACAGCAAGAAGAGTAAATAGTAGGGAGGACAAGAGATGAAGTATTGGGATAGGAAGGGAAGAGCTTTGTGAAAAAGGATGAGAAGCAGAAAATACAAAGGTGAAAGATAAGAGGAAAAAGATGAGAGAAATGCTGGTTGATTGTCCCACAATCAGAGGAGAGTATGAGCTCTTTTTGAAGAATTAGCATGTAACAAAGGTAAATGGAACACAGAGAAGACGACAGAGAGGAGGACGGGGAGAGAAAAGGTGGTGGAGACTCGGACAGGAGGTAAATGTTGAAGGTAAGAAATAGAAGGGCAGTGAAAAAGTGAAGAAATGAATGAAAAGCAGAGATGAGAAGACATTTATGGCACCAAAATAAGGCACAGATTGAAGAGATTCTAAAGTAGCAGAATAGAGAAGAATGAAGATGAAGAAGAGGAAGGAAACGGGGGAGAAAAGCTGATGGAGACTAAGGAGGTGTCGAAGGGAAGAAATAGAAGGGCAGTGAAAAAATGGATGAGAAGCAGAAGTGAGAAGAACTTGTTGGCACCAAAGAGAAGGTAAAGATTGACTCAAAAGTAGCAGAATAGAGAAGAATGAAGAATAAGAAGAGGAAGGAAACAGGAGGGGGAGATAAAAGCTGACAGAGACAGACGTTAATGGTTGCAGGGAAAAGGGAGTGAAAAGGAAAATAAGGGCAGTTAAGATGAATGAATGAGACAAGAAGAAATTGTTGAAGTGAAAAAGGAGGTAAAGGTGTAAGAGAAACAAGGAGAAGCAGGGAAATTTAGGAAAGTGAAGGGTAAGAATAAGAATAAGAAAGGAACAGAAATTCAGGCTTACACAGAATATGGAGCCATGGAAAGGAGGATGGGAGTGGAAAATAAAAAAGCAAACGGCCCAAGTCTAATGGGGGGAAAGAGCTCTAATACTCAACATCTGCATTCAAGAATCCTAAGAATCTTCACACCTGTAAATTCTCACACTTGTAAAGATTTAACGGATCAGTCTGGAACAACGTCAATCCAAACACAATTATCATGAGTATAAATCTATCCTGTATGATCCCCCCGACACATGGAAAAATAGGCAAATCTGGGAGTGAATGACAAGCCAAAACATGGTTCCTGTCATGATACTCCTTGGTAATTTATAATATCCTTATATTTTACAATAGGGGGTACTTTATTGACTATATACACAGATATGTTGTGAATTCACCAGCCAGTATTCACTGATAATATCATGGATGTGTCAAAGGAGACTTGCAGCTCTTTCCAAGCAGGCAGGGCCAAAAGATTTCATTTACTGATGCCTGAAGCATCTTTTGACATGTCTCTGCTCTGTTCTGTGGCTCCTGTCACACTGAGTGTTCAGAACAGCAGGAGGCTCTCCTGTTATACATTAATTATATAAGCAAGTAAAAACTGCTTATGCTATGACAAGTAAAAGAAACATATATGATTACTGTCAATTGCACATTACATTCTTCTTATGGGTATCTGTCCCCTTTAAAATATATCTTTTGTCCCAGGCACTGTGTTATTGCCATAAATATGCCATTATATAAAATAAAATCCCATTTTTACTTTCTTTAATGAAAAAGAAACCTATCTCCAATATACTTTCATTAAAAAATGTGTGCTGTTTTTATAAGAAACCTGACTGTATGCAGTGAAATTCTCCCTTTATTTACTGCTGTGGATAGGAATTGTCAGACGGTCCCTAACTGCTGAGCAGGGAAACAATCATATTTATGAACAGCAGGGGGAGCCCCCGCCTTACTTCCCAGCCATGCAGAACTCAAGCAGCTTTGTTTGTTTCCCTGTAGAGCAGTCAGCGACTGTGTAGATACTTGTATTGGATTTTATTTTTGCCTTTACATCCCCTTTACTGTTTCCAACTCCAGCTGCAGGGACAAAGATCATGGAGCCAGATTTAAACAGATAAACTGGGATTCTATTTGGAGGATTATTTTGCGGCAGCCACTGGTTCTGCAGAGTTGGAGAAAGTTTGTATTAAACAATACAAAAACTATAAAATCCACATTAGATTACATGACAACACAGGACCCAGTGCAGTCTGTATATTCTGATTATTAATCAGTCTTGCTGTATCGGCTTATAGCACATATTATTTGACTTGTGCTGTTTTGATAATTTATGACGATCCCTAAGCCTTTAAAGGGGTTTAAACCCTTTAAAGGGGTTGTTCATCTTTACATGAACTTTTAGTAGGATGTAAAGACTCAAACAACTTGAAATTGATTTTGTGGCTTTTAGTCTTTTATTCAGCAGCTCTCCAGTTTACAATATCAGCAATCTGGTTGCAAGGGCCCAGATTATCCTAGCAACCTTCCATTTATTTGAAAGGGAGACTTAAATATGAATAGGAGAGGGTCTGAATAGAAATATAAGCAATAAAAAGTAATATAGCTAACAATAAATGTTTAGTCTTAAAGAGCATTTATTTTTAGTTGGAGTCATCGACCCACATTTGAAAGTTGGAAAGATTCACAAGCAGAAAGGAAATAATTCAAAACAATAAAAAATAAAGAAATTATTACAATTGAAAATGTGTTTAGAATTGGCCTTTCTATAACATACTAAAAAGTTAAAGGTGAACCATCCCTTTAACTCTGCACACCAGGAGATTTATACATAGAGATGAACACTAGTGTTTTTATTACAGGTAGATAATTATCCTTTCTTCACTCGCATGCGACCACTTCTGGCCATAAAAGGGATTAAATGCAGATTGTGGATTTCATATATAACATAATTATTGGGGACGGCAAGCCTGAAATATGAATAAACACTGCCCTTTTCCCTCTAAGGGCTTATTACCAATTTTCCATCCTCGTTCTTCTGAGAAATAAAAGGCAGAGGATTACATTCCACAAATGATCTGGAAACAGTTGAAACAATGCCATGTTTAGTAAATACAGTTTATCATTAGGATTCCACTTTCAACTGTTCTTTCTGCGGTGTATGTCTGCTCCCCATTCCCCGGCACGGCCCAGCAGTTCCTAATCTACCTGATGCTGGGGGGGGGCAGCCTCATAAATCTTAGCAGTCAACGATAATGTTCTGCTTTATTGTGCACACCACCCAGGCAATGTCACACATGGCTTATAATAGTTATGTGGGTGGGTTTCTATACATAGTAAGTTAGGTTGATAAAAGACACATGTCCATCAAGTTCTACATTTTAAGTCAATATATAACCTGCATAACTGCCAGTTGATCCAGAGGAAGGCAAAAAAAAAACATCTGAAGCCTCTCCAATTTGCCTCAGAGGGGGAAAAAATTCCTTCCTGACTCCAAAATGGCAATGGGACCAGTCCCTGGATCAACTTGTACTATGAGCTATCTCCCATATCCCTGTATTCCCTCACTTGCTAAACACCATCCAACCCCTTCTTATACCTATCTAATGTATCAGCCTGTACCACTGATTCAGGGAGACAATTCCACATCTTCACAGCTCTCACTGTAACAAACCCCTTCCCAATATTCAGGTGGAACCTCTTTTCTTCTAATCGGAATGGGTGACCTTGTGTCAGCTGGAAAGACCTACTGGTAAATAAAGCATTAGAGAGATTATTATATGATCCCCTTATATATTTATATATTTATACATGGTTATCATATCTCCCCTTAAGCGCCTCTTCTCCAGAGTGAACATCCCCAATTTGGCCAGTCTTTCCTCATAGCTAAGATTTTCCCTTTACCAGCTTAGTTGCCCTTCTCTGTACCCTCTCTAATACAATAATGTCCTGTTTGAGTGATGGAGACCAAAACTGTACGGCATATTCTAGATGGGGCCTTACCAGTGCTCTATACAGTAGAAGAATGACCCCCTCCTCCCGTGACTCTATGCCCCATTTAAAACAACTCAAGACCTTTTTTGCCCTTGATGCTGCTGACTGGCATTGCTTGTTACAGACAAGTTTATCATCTACAAGGACTCCAAGGTTCTTTTCCATAATGGATTTGCCTAGTGCAGTCCCATTAAGGGTATAAGTGGATATTTTACATCCCAGGTGCATGACTTTACATTTATCAAAATTGAGTCTCATTTGCCACTTAGCTGCCCAGATTGCCAGTTTGTCAAGATCCTGTTGCAAGTGCCACATCCTGGATGGAATTAATTGGGCTGGATAGTTTTGTGTCATCTGCAAACACTGATACATAGTAACATACTGATACATCGTAATATAGTAATAGTGATGCTTTCAACGGTAGCACTCAGCCCATTGGCTTCCAGCTTGCTAAGCCTTCTAAGAAACATTCAGAGTCAAACTGAATTTTTTGCCAGGAAATGTCTTATCTGCCTTTTTATAGACATTGAGTGCATGCTTGAATTTATATGATTCTATGGTCTACTTTGCAAAGTGTCACAAAGACTTCTGCAGTTGCTCAGGCCATGGCCATTGGCAAATCAAAGCTGAGCACAATAATTCATTGCCTAATCAGTAGTGAAAGGGCCCCAGGCTGTCCAACAGCTGTACCTGCTAGTGTCCATGTGACTGCTGCTCTATGTCAGTGATTTCCAAACTGTGGGGTCGGCCCCCTGAGAATGCCTTGAGCAGTGGGAGCAAAGCCTAGAGGCTTGTGGCCTTTCATTTTAAAAATTAGAAGAAAAATAAAATAATGAATGTAAATACAGAAGTCCTCAGAAGAACTGCTTTCATGGCTTTCATCTGGGAGGGAACTGGAGCCCCCAGAGGAAGACTGGAGAAGTAACCAATGTGCATTGTGTTTGCATGTTAAATACTTAATTACATGTTAGAGGCAATAAACAGCATTCTAGTCCCTGCAGTTACAGCTTTTTTTCTTTAGCTGAATTTTATCTGGAGCTCATTGAGAATCCTCCCGATAGACTTCCTCCCTGACAGAGCTCATCTATTCTGAACTAGAGGCAATATATCAAAACCAAGAGTAATATTACTGATCTGCAGAGTAACACATAAACTATTTGTATGTTGTAAAAACACAAAAATGCTCGGTATGTCTATTATGATGACGGCTTGTTGTAAATGAATCCATGGTGCATGGGGCAGAATTAATTGCCAGTCTCTTGTTTTCACTGGGAACCCTACATCCCTTCCTATAAGCATCCTTATAATGTGTACTTGTATAAAGGGTCTAGGGAATGGCACATGCTTTTCATTTTCCCACTTTGTTTAGATGAAAATTGAGGATTCTTTTGTGTTTTCTCTTTGTGCTTAAAGGATTACCTGGTCCAAAAGGAAGTGAGGGTCAGCCTGGAATACCGGGACCTCCTGGCCCACCGGGTCCAAGAGGATTTATGGGTCCGGTCGGACCATCTCCTGAAATCTCTCAGCTCAAACAAGGCCGGAGAGGCCCCGTTGTAAGTAATGAAATCTTAGTCAGCTGGTCAGTTCTCCTTTAGGGTAATGGCCAATGGGGAGATTTTTTCTTCTATGATAAATTTGCTCCTATGGCAAAACTTATGGCCACCTTGCCTTGCGAGGAAACTTTGGGCGACTTTGCATCGTGTAGCTTCTACCACCAGTGATTTCAATTATTACTGATGGAGAACCAATGTAGAGCAGCATTTACTGGAGATTTGTCACCTGCAGTCAGGGCAGCCATCAGGGGGGGACAGGGGGGAGAGTTGTAAGGGGGGCCCAGCCACGCCACACTTACTTGATTAGCCGGGCCCCCCATCTTTCTGAGAGCTGCTGACTTCGGGAAGGCATGGACATTTAAGGGGCCCTGGCCATCAATTTTCTCATAATGTGGGGGGGGCAGGCCACCAATTTTGGCCACCAATTTTTTTTTCTCATGTGGGGTCCTAGCCACCAATATTTTTTAATGGGGGGGCCCTGTGCACAAATGTTTTTTTATGGGGGGGCCCTGACCACCAATATCTTTTTATTTTTTATTAACATGTGGGAACCCTTGCCACCAATATTTTTTTTGTTTTTTTACTGTGTGGTGGGGGGCAGACCTGTGGGGTGGGGAGGGTTGACCTGTAGGTGGGGCTTGCGGTGGGTACAGCCCAGGGGGCCCAGGAAATTTTGTCGTATAGAGCCCTGCGATTTCTGATGGCGGTCCTGCCTGCAGTAGCGGCCATGGCCCTTAGGAGGGGCCAGGCACCTTCATGGTGGCTTTAGATCAGGGGTCCCCAACCTTTTTTACTCGTGAGCCACATTCAAGTGTAAAATAATGTTGGAGAGCAACACAAGCATGAAAAAAGTCCCTGGGACTTCCAGATAAGAGCTGTGATTGGCTATTGGTAGCGCCTATGTGGACCTGCAGCCAATAGAAGGCTCTGTTTGACAGTACATGTGTATTTTATGAAACTAAAACTTACCTTTAAGCCAGGAATAAAAAAATAAACTCCTGCTTGGAGGCCACTGGGAGCAACAGCCAAGGGGTCGGACAGCAGCATGTTGCTCACGAGTCACTGGTTGGGGATCACTGCTTTAGATGGTGAACTGATGTTACCAGCGATCTCATGTTGTTCCTTAATATGTAGTTCAGAATTAATGAAAATGTTTCCTTTTATTCTCCAGGGTCCACCAGGGGCACCAGGAAAGGATGGCACAAAGGTATGGCTACAGCACATTTTATACATGCAGTAGATGATAAGCACTCATCTCATGGGAAAACAGATGAAGTGCAGGAGTTCTCCCCTTAGCGCTCATGCAGAGGACATCTACCTGTGTCCTTGCTAACTTGTGTGTCTGAATAAGAGAAGGGACACCTAAGTGCCTCCCTTGGCGCACCCCAGCATTGTATTCATGGGGGTAACTGCAAGGGTAACTATCAGTGTACCCCTCCCGACCATCTGTTCTCTGCACATGCATTGAAGTTTGTGTGCACCCATGGATATAAGGCAGCTACCCTATTTTGGTTCCTTAAAACTGCTCTGTGAATTTTTTTTGTCGGACCTTTGCCCATTTAATACTTTAGAAAACACAGTGGCATCATCATTTATTGCAAAACAAAGTGGCAGATCAAAGGTTATATTGTTTTAACCTGATTTTTTCCCACTTACGAAACTTTTTCCAAAGAATCTGAAACCCATTGCCGGCATTCAGAATTTCTTCCTGACTTTTCCCCCTGAAATGAATCAAAAACATTTCATGGGCCGAACTTCAAAGTTTGCTCCAAAGTCAGTCAACCAAGGTGAAATGACAATGTCAGTCAAGGGGAAACTCACTGACTTTATTTGACATCTTTTAACGCAGAAAAAATATGCAATTAAATCATTTTTCGAAGGTTATAAAATGTGAATGTGTTTACATATTCTCTGCAAATATGAAGACAAAGAATGTTGTTTCTATATACAGTATTAAGCTACAGTATGTACTCCTAATACTCATACAGGTATGGGATCTGTTATCAGGAAACTCATTATCCAGAAAGCTCCAAATTACAGGACGGCCATCTCCCATGGGCTCCATTTTAATCAAAAAACATTTTATATTAAATTTAAAAAAATGATTTCCTTTTTCTGTGTAATAATAAAACAGTAGCTTGTACTTGATCCCAACTAAGATATAATTAATCCTTATTGGAAGCAGAACCAGCCTATTGGGTTTATTTATTGTTACATTAGAGATGAAAATTATGAATAGACTCCTTATCTGAAAAACCTCAGGTCCAGAGAATTCTGGAAAATAGATTCTATACCTGTATTATGCTAAGGAGGGGGCCCATACACTAATCTGGCTTTATTACGAAGATGTCTGCCACTGCCGCTATGAAACCTGTTGCTAAGGGAGTCGGCTATTCCAATTGTAAGAGTAGAGCAGAATTTCTTTCAAATTAATATTAAGGCTTCTTTTTCTTTTTCCAGGGAGATAGAGGTGCTTCAGGACCAAGAGGACCTCCGGTAAGTTTCCCCTAATTATGAAAATATTCATTTAAATTGAATGACCAGTTATACTTGGTTCAGAAGTCTTCTCAATGCCATTTTTCTGCAGTGCTGCCAAATTTCAGGAGTGGGTTTGGTCACCGCTGTTACCAGACAGAAAACAGTGGCTTTGGGCAAATAGAAGACTTTACTTAGACATATATGACCCTGTAGCTCCCCCACATGGCTCTAGCATTAATGGTTCTAGAAATAATATGATGCACCAACCTTAAGTTAACCAATCACAAGGCACATCACCGAACCATGATACTGAACTTGCATGAGCTTTCCCTTATCACCAGCAAGACAGCATAGGTAGTGGTTCCCTGCTACGGAATGTCAAGAAGAACATTTTGATTCCTGCATTTTCTCAGGGAAAACTGATGGGATCAAAAGACGTGTAACTGGCAGCCTCCTCCCATAATCCCTGTGCTTACTGCAGGGCTTTTCACAATCTACGTCCTGTATTTAATGTATCTGCCAAACATCTCTCTGTATAGATATATAACAAAGCCTTGAACAAAACCAGCATTTGGAAGTTGGCAAGTTCAGTGCTGTTGGCAGGTTCTCTAGTCCGTGGTCTGAGCATTTAGTAGGATATTCATTTACCAAGAGGGAAAAAAAGACAAAGGTAACGGTAAATGTAGCGGAAAGATGGTAGAGGCATCCAAAATACATCCATATAAGCTGTATATTTTGTTTAAGTTCTTACTGATTTCCATAACACCCTAGGGAGGGTCCAACAAATGTGAAGGACTTTGCCAGCATGGTCACACCCATCTTGGAAGATCAAAGTTTGGGAGAAATCCCAGGCTCGGTTTATACAGCTTAACACTTGTTATGGAGTACATATGCGTCAGGATGTTGATGTGATTGTTCTTTATGTTCCACCATATTTCTACAAATGTTCCCCCCATTGTTCTGCTGTTAGTGCCTAAACAGAACCAGGCAACAAGTAAAATAATATTGTATTTTTTTTTCCAAGTGAGCAATCTTTGGAGATCATATATTTTGTTGAGTTGATTGTCTAAATGCAAAGCCTTCTAACCTTAAAGAACTAGGCCTTGCATTGTCAGTGTTACTGCAAATGTAACATCATCTTCTTTATAACTTTATAAAACGTGTTCTTTGGTGCTCAGCTTTGCTCCTCGGTGGTCACCAAGTGTTCTGCTTTCCAGGATCTCCTCAAACAAAAGTAGAATACCCCATTGTTATTGACCCAAACTATGAGGGTGTTAGAATGAGGTTTCAGGGTGATGATTTGTCTATAGAAGCCTCATTAGTCCTGATCTCTGGGTGCTTCCAGATCTTTTTAGACAAGAGTATGAAATATACCCAGGTTTGAGATGGAGCAACAACTGGCATAGCTGTACAGGCTTGGATGTAACCATAACAGGAAGAGCACAGTGTTTCCCACCAGTCTGACCACCAAGTAGTCAAGGAAGTTGTCAGGAGAAAGAAAGAGGCTGCTCTGATGTTCTTCTGCTTAGGAAAGATGTGAGAAAGGTTTCTAATTATATCCCTAAGCAGAAGAACATCAGAGCAGCCTCTTTCTTTCTCCTGACAACTTCCTTGACTACTTGGTGGTCAGACTGGTGGGAAACTGACCAGCAGGTGGCGCTGTTTTAACAAAATTCATTCATATTAACAGTACATGTATCCTTTAATAAAAAAAATAAAATAATAATGAATGTAAATGGAAATCGTTCTTAGAATAGCCCCCTCATCAATTTTACATTCACTTATTTTAAAGGTTTACTTATCCTTTAAGGCTATGCCTTGGTCCCTAGCTTTTATGAACTCAGCAGATACACTCAATTAATGCAATTAATTGCATATTCTCACAAACCCAGAATTTCATCATGGCACACTTTGACCCCCCAGCATTTTATGTATGGCACCAAGTTTTTAATGACGCAGTCTGGTCTCATACATATTACCTCACTCAGCTCCCAACTCTTACCTGCACTTTGATCCTACCACCAATTGCCTTCCCACCTTGCCAGGCCTCCTTTACATTCCACATTCACTGTACAAGCCTTTGCTCTTGCACCGCTTGCCCCGTTTGTTGTTTGTTTAAGATAGCAGCTGCCATATTAGCTTGCTGTGACATCACTTCCTGCCTGAGTCTCTCCCTGCTCACTCATAGCTCTGAGCTCAGATTACAGCAGGGATGGGAGGAGGGAGGGGGAGAGGAGCAAACTGAGCATGCTCAAGCCCTAGCCCTGGAGGTTTAAGCTGAAAACAGGAAGTCTGATACAGAAGCCCATGAGTACACAATAGAAGGAAAGAAATGCTGTGTTTCTTTTGACTCAGAGCAGCATTACTTTGAGTGTTTACTGGTGTATTTACTGTATATAGACCTTTCTGAAAAAGCTTACTTAATTTTAACCTTTCTCTTTTAATAATCTTGATGCTGATCTCTCATACCTTATTGAGAATATCTAGCTGTCCAACTTGAATAGGAGAGGGTCAGTCACTGAAGCTCTAAGGTAGACATCTCTATATCCTCTTTTGCAGGGCTCACCAGGTTCCTTTGACTTTCTTCTCCTGATGATGGCAGACATAAGGAACGACATTGCTGAATTACAGGACAGAGTCTTTGGACAAAGGACACATTCTTCAGCAGAAGAGTTTCCCTTACCTCACGAGTTTACAAACCATCACGATTCTGTGGACTTGGGTTCAGGAGAGGACTACAAACACAGAACTGTATCAAAGAACCTAAGAAAAGACAAAAGCAGCCGCCACTAACTGCCACCACTCCAAATGGAAATAACTTTATATTTTATTTCTCAATGTATAAAAAAAAAAAGATGCACTGAAAATGTAAAGAGTATCTATTTTTGACTTTTGAATTTATTGTTATTAATATTATTATTTTGTATTATTATTGTTGCTTTTTCGTTGTAAAACAGATTCCTCTGAATCCCACTTTGGAATATTCTGGCCAATCTCCCATTGGCCAGAGGCTAAAGACAAACATACAAACTTCAGCGATTCAGTGATTTAGTGGTGCTTAAAGGGATACTGTCATGGGAAAAAAAATTCAAAATGAATCAGTTAATAGTGCTGCTCCAGCAGAATTCTGCACTGAAATCCATTTCTCAAAAGAGCAAAGAGATTTTTTTATATTCAATTTTGAAATCTGACATGGGGCTAGACATTTTGTCAATTTCCCAGCTGCCCCAAGTCATGTGACTTGTGCTCTGATAAACTTCAGTCACTCTTTACTGCTGTACTGCAAGTTGGAGTGATATCACCCCCTCCCTTTCCCCCTCCCCAGCAGCCAAACAAAAGAACAATGGGAAGGTAACCAGACAGCAGCTCCATAACACAAGATAACCGCTGCCTGGTAGATCTAAGAACAACACTCAATAGTAAAAACCCATGTCCCACTGAGACACATTCAGTTACATTGAGAAGGAAAAACAGCAGCCTGCCAGAAAGCATTTCTCTCCTAAAGTGCAGGCACAAGTCACATGACATGGGGCAGCTGGGAAATTGACAAAATGTCTAGCCCCATGTCAGATTTCAAAATTGAATATAAAAAAATCTGTTTGCTCTTTTGAGAAATGGATTTCAGTGCAGAATTCTACTGGAGTAGCAGCACTATTAACTGATGTTGTTTTGATGAAAACATGTTTTCCGATGACAGGATCCCTTTAAAGAAAATGTAAATCCTCCACTGAAAAAAAATTCAGTTTGGCCAACTGGCTACAGTCACCTGAAAGTGAATCTCTTGAGACAAGAAGCATCTTGTCATGTTGCTCTACTCAGAAAATTAAGTTAGTGAGCAGAGAAACATCATCTGATGTTTTTCGTGGCAGTTCTACATCACAAGATATTTATTTTCTCAAGAAATTCAGTTTTAGTTGACTAGCCAGTTAGATGAAATGACCAGCAGGTGTTGCTGTTGTTTTACATTCATTATATTTGCATTTTAAAAACTGCCAATATCTTGGAAACTAGTATTAAAACAGTGATCCATTTTAAATGAATTTGTTTTGAGGGTCCAGTTGCTGTTCAAGTACAAATATCAGCAACTAAGGCTGTCAGAGGATTCCAGGACGTGTATTTTAGCAACAGCTGACCAGCCATAGGTTGGACAAAGCTGCTATATATTAATGATTGGGTTGCACAAAGTCTGATATGCTCTAGGCTGCACAACCACTAACTAAAGGTCTGTCCTCAAGTGCTCAGTGTCTGTGTTTCCAATGCATGTCATTGCTCATGTATATTTACATTAAAGGAGAAGTAAACCCTAAAAATTAATATAGCTAAAAATGCCATATTTTATAATCTGAACTTCTTGCACCAGCCTAAAGTTTCAGCTTGTCAATAGCAGCAATGATCCAGGACTTCAAACTTGTCACAGGGGGAAAGTGTCTGTGACACTCACATGCTCGGTGGGCTCTGAGCAGCTGTTGAGAAGCTAAGCTTAGGGGTCGTCACTAATTATCCAGCAGAAAATGAGCTTCCCCTGTAATATAAGCTGATGCTACAGGTTTGCTGATTATTAAATTCTGATGCTAATTGCACTGGTTTCTGTGCTGCCATGTAGTAATTATGTGTATTAATTACTAATCAGCCTTATATTGTGACATTTCTATTCTATGTGTACTGTATATTGTGAGTGGGTCCCTAAGCTCAGTAAGTGACAGCAGCACAGAGCATGTGCAGTGAATCAGCAGAAAAGAAGATGGGGAGCTACTGGGGCATCTTTGGAGACACAGATCTTTACTGCTAAAGGGCTGTGGTTGCCTTGGGCTGGTACAGAAGCACAAAACATCATGTACAACATTTCTAGCTACTTTTTTAGTTAGGCTTTAGTTCTCCTTTAAGGAGCCTGTATTCTGTATTGGCAGCAGGGTTGTAGGGCATTTATCTTATGGATAGGGGTGAATTTAAAAAAAGCAGCAGTAATTTCCTGAGCAATGTGAACAAAAAAGCATTTTTAACCTTGGGTCCATATATTTCTTCTGTTTTATTCTCCTGTTGTATATGTCTAATAGAGGTATCAAGAGCTGAATGTACAATAATTTTCAGTTTGCTTTGTTTTGCCCTGGCTTTTATAGCGCTGCTACTGACTCAGCTTTCAGTTTCAGCCTGCAAGGAGAAGGGAAGTCAAATAATCACTGGGGGGGGCAAATGTTAGGCAACCCCCTGTTATTGTATTCACTTACCTAAAACCCAAGTTCAGTGCTTCTGTTTGCAGAAAACCAACGTGCACCATGGAAAGATCCTCCTCTTCCGCTTCTTGTTTCTTCAAATTTCCTGGTCATAGAGTGAAAAGGTTGGCTTTTTTGTTAAAGTTCGGCTTTTTTGTTAAAGTTTGGCTTTTTTGTTAAAGTTCAGCTTTTTAGTTAAAATTCGGCTTTTTTGTTAAAGTTCTGCTTTTTTGTTAAAGTTCGGCTTTTTTGTTAAAGTTCTGCTATTTTGTTAAAGTTCTGCTTTTTTGTTAAAGTTCGGCTTTTTTGTTAAAGTTCAGCTTTTTTGTTAAAGTTCGGTTTTTTGTTAAAGTTCAGCTTTTTGCTCTACTGCGCATGCTCAACTGAAGAAAGAAATGAGAAACAGGAAGAGGGTGCTCTGGGGTGCTCACACATAAGTACCCTGGGCCAGGACAGTTTTCTGCTGGTAGGTGCACTGGCCCAGGATACTTCTTTGTGAACACCAGTTGTGACTTTTCTTCTCCTTTAAATAGGACATATCCAGGGTCGGACTGCGCTTTTCTATGTGCCGCAACCTGCTGATCTTCGACGCAACCGGCAAAAACAGACTTCTCATAGCGGCAGCCGGAGAGGGCCCCAATACTTCAGACCTGGTGGTCCCTGGGCCCCCCCCCCAGTCTGACCTTGGATATATTCTTCCTTTTTCTCCCATAGCTGTCCCATAGTATTACAACTTTGTTACAGTATCCAACTAAGAGGCATGGACTGATGGCTGGGGGACTGGCCAGCTAGAATACAGATGGACAATGGACAACCTGAGACGTAGCTTCAACAAGATAGGACAATCAAAGTTAAAATCACTGGGGGTGGCACCAATAGGTTATACTTTTCCGCTGAGCAAAATTGCTAACATTCCTAACTTGGGATGATGCATCTCTTCTATATGAAATGAAGCCAGAATGGGAACTTAGCAGGAGGGGTAAATTGGCTTCATTTTTGTTCTACTTCCTGGTGCTCCTTCGAGCTTGGGATGGATCCATGTGCAGGACAGTTATTTTAGAAGTTGAAATGTTCCTCACCTGTGCCCATCCCAGCCCTATACAAGGAACATCTGGGAGTAGAACAGAAATCATTCCACCATGCTTCCCATGCAAAGGTACCCCAAAGTTAGTGATACAGGTACTGGACCTGTTATCCAGAATGCAAAGGATCTAGGGCTTTCCAGATAAGCGATCTTCCTGTGATTTGGATCTCCGTATCATGTCTAGTAAAAAATCAATTAAAAAATAAATAAACCCAATAGCATTGTTTTGCCTCCAATATGGATATGGGGTGGTCCACCTTTAAGCAAACTTTTAGTATGTAATAGAATTGCCAATTCTAAGCAACTTTTCCGTTAGTTGTCATTATTTATTTTTTATAGTTTTATAATTATTTGCCTTTTTTCTTCTGACTCTTTCCAGCTTTCAAATGGGCGTTGCTGACCCCATCTAAAAAGCAACTGCTCTGTAAGGCCACAGTTATTGCTATTGTTATTGCTAATTTGTATTTCTCATCTTTTTTAGTAAGGTCCTCTCCTATTCATATTTCAGTCTCTTTTTTCAAATGAATGCATGGCTGCGAGGGTATGTTGGACCCTAGCTACCAGATTGTTTATAAGGAATATATATATATATATTGGGAGAAGCATTTTGTAGACTTCATTGAAACACCATCAAGTAATCCATAGCAGAGGGTGTAGTTTCACTGAAGCTCATGAGGAATGGCTCAGCTGAGGCAAGCAGTATGGCAGTTCCCATTCATAAGCAATTCAAAAAATGCAGAAAAAGGAGAAGGTCATAGAGAACAATTGATTAGAACCTCCTGCCGTATAACTACATCCAGACATGATTGATAGGCCTGGAATTGGCAGAGATTGCTGGGGTGTCAGTAGTGATTTAGCAATTTTGGGGTGAGTTTTTGTAGAAAAAAGCATAGCCTATTTAGACAAGCATTTTTTTTAAAATTGGGGCTCTTTTCTACTTAATTGTCAAGGGCGAGGGGTGCTTGTTGCATAGTAAGCTAATAAACCAGCCCCCCCCCCCATTTCCACTGGTGGTCCTGCCTTTAGCTGTTCAGGGGAAAGGGTACAGCACCCAGAGAAGTCATTGGTTCAACTGTCCAACTTTATAGACACTATAAGGGTCCTCCTGCTACTAAGAACAGTCATGGCTAAACCCAGCCCAAACTGTGTTCCATTTCCAGGTGTCACGGTTGGCACCCTAAATCCAGAACCAATGCTAAGCTCCCTGGTCTCAGCTCTTGCTTCCGCCTTTAACAGCCGCCTTTCACCTCGGGAGGAGCCCTCGGCTCATTGGATGCCGCCAGGTCTTATAAAGAGAGGTGCAAAGCGAGGGGTTCTGAACAAGCAAAGGGGCACAACTGTAAAGCAGAGTCTTTTGGGCAGAGGGTCACGGTACAAGGCGTAGGCAGAATCGTAGTCAGATCAGGCCGGGGCAGGCAGAATACAAAACGGAGTCAGGCAGGCAAGGGTCAAACCAGGAGATCAATCAGTAGGCATAAAGAGTAAGAGAAGTTGGATATCAGGCAGGGGTCAGGATACAGATGTCAGAATCGTCAAAAGCCAGGCAGGGGTCACAACAGGAATCAGAATCAGATAAACGGAATAGCTCTAAGCTCAGAAGCACCAGTAAACAAGATCCTATAATGGGCAAAGTCCTGTAGCCCTAATGAGCTTTTTATACTTAAAATTTGCATCATCACGCCAGCGCACCTGCGCCTTTCAATCCCTAAGAAGCGCGGCGCGCGCACCCTAAGAAACCGGTGCCTGCGGCAAGGAAGCTTGTCACAGCGGGCGTCCCTGCCGTCCCCCCACTAGACCACCACGTTGAGTTTTTGTTACATCAGGTACTGGAATTCCATAGTCCTCTTATGAATAACACATTTTTACCTTCAAGTTTACGCCACTCTAGTGACCCTTAAGGTATGAGCCACAGCACAGAGGATGCTGGGATTTGTAGTGCTCAGCAGCTGAAAGGCTATAAGTTTTATATCTAGTATTCCAAAGAATTAAATATTGATATTCCCTTGTCCTAACTTTTCTGTGCCCGCTCTGTACACTTGTTTTGTAAATGGAAAACATTAATTAAATTATGAAAACTCGTAAACTGAAATGCCAGCCTCGTCTGAATATTTTCATTTGTGTTTCCCTAGCGCTGAAGGTGCAAATTGCCTACATTTGCCTAAAACCTGCACATCAAACAGCTGGTGGGAGACTGTAAGCCACTCCCAGATATGAATTATTTCTTCATGTACAAACACAAACCAATTGCAAATTATTATCAAAGAATATATCAGTTAAAGAAGTTTTTGTACAAAGTTGTGATTCATTGCCAGATTTCATTCACCCACAAAAAATGGCACTGGCATAGGATATTTTTTCTCTGAAAATCATGATTGAGATCTGTTAAAGGGGTGGGTCACCTTTAGATCAAATTTTAGTATGTAGAGAGTGCTTTCCTGAGACAATTTGCAATTGGTCTTAATTTTTCATTGTTTTTGGTTTTCAAAATATTAAGCCTTTTGTTCAGCAGTTCAAATACGAATAGGAGAGGGTCTAAATTAGTGATGTGCTGGTCTAAGCCGAGCCCCCGAACTCTACCCAACCCAATGCAGCAGCTTTATTTTGGGACCTGCGACTGACCCGCCCATCTCTGACTTCACAAAAGGGGGCTGGGAAAGCGCACGCACATAAATAGAGGCTGCCGGAGGCCGAAGCCGGCACAGTAAGGTCACAGGCAGGGAGAGCTGAAGGAACAGGTCAACCTGGACCTGCCCATGACCCAGCAATCTGAAGCAGATGTCGGCTCTGGATGTTTGACTAGAAAGATAAGTAATAAAAAGTAACAATATCAGTGTAGCCTCATAAAGAAATGGCTGCTGGGGTCAGTGACCCTCATTTGAAAGCTGGAAAGAATTAGAAGAGGAAAGTAAATAATTCAAAGGCTATAAAAGATAAAAAATAATTAAACCGAACCAACAGCAAATGAAAAGTTTCTAAGAACTGGCCATTTTATAACATACTACCTCTTTAAGACCCTAAGATGGTCTGTTAAAATTGCCCTTTTTTTTTTTTAAAGTAAAGGATTGTAGGACTTGATGTCCCTCTGCTTTCCATAAAGGGTGGTTGTACAGATTATCTCCCTAACTCCCACAATCCTTCACTTTGCAATAGAACAAAGTGAGGGAGGGTTTGAATCACTCTGTAAGCCCAGGAGGAGGGGTGGGAACTGGTTCCTACAAGTCACATGGCTTCTTTCCAATCTATGGGTTCATATATGTCCCTGTTAAAAATATTGGGAGCTGCAAGTAAAGCTGGACATAGAAGGGATGTTCCCTTGATCTGGACAACCGCTTCCTGGGCCAAATGGAGTTGATCCGATTGACTGGATCATACTGTTGGAATGTGGAGAGCCAATGGGAGAGGAACATGCTGTCCTGGTCCAATGAGATTTCTATCCTACATTGATATATATATATATATATATCTAATAGTAAAAGTAAGGTATTTCTTTACTAATGATATCTTCTTAATCCTATTAATTACAGGAACGTTCCCTGAATACTGGAAAGTTAACTATAAACGTGCCCCCTTAAGCATTATATCATTACACCTATAAGTAACAAAGGGGGCACATAGCATTCCACTGGAGAGGGATCGAACGGAAAGAAAACTCGTTCATAGCTCATGTAATAACTAAAAATGTAAATCATTGTGTTTGCATCTCCTGAGGTTGAACCCATTAATAACCTTTAAGCAACCACAAACAGCCAAGGAGCTAATTATGGTCTTTGCTTGATGATGAGAATGTCAGTCTGGCACAGAAAATCCAAGAATATGAAGCCCCAGTGGAACAGCAATAGAACTGAAAATTGAATTGGAAATGCTGGAATTGTTCTGTAGCCAGAGTTCTGTGTTGATTTATCTCCAGGTGCCTTGAATGTTGATTTACTACTGGATTTTTCCAAGTAATAGAACATCTGCTTTTTCTGCTGGGCCTCCAGAGCATATCATTGGATCTATTACTTTTACTGATGGGGAAAGTGGTAACTGTTGTTGATTTTACAGCACAAAACTCAGCTTTATGACTCATTGGGTTTTTTTATGCCAGAGAATTTGCACTGGAGAAGAAATCCTTGTTGCCCACCATTGCCTTGAATGGTAGCTCCCTATTGGCAGCAGCTTCAGGTGAAACTGCATGTTTTCAGGCCAGAATGCACCTTTCACTGCTGCAGAAATATGCTGTTGGAGAAAACAACTGGGTTGCCATAACCCTAAAGAGACAGGACTTTTCATCAATAGGTTCAGACTGGCTCACCAGTATAGCAGGAGATCAATCTGTTGATCCAGTATTAATGGGGACTAGTTGAATGCAATTTACTGCCAGCACCATCGTCCAGGGGTCCCCAACCTTTTTCACCCCTAAACCACATTTAAATGCAATTTAGAATTGCGGAGCAACACAAGCATGAATAAAGTTCCTGGGGTGCCAAAGAAAGACTATGATTAGCTATTTGCTAGCCCCCTATGTGACCTGGCAACCTACAGTTTTGCCATAAACCTGGTTTTTATGCAACGAAAACTTGCCTCCAAGCCAGGAATTTAAAAATAAGCACCTGCTTTGAGGTCACTGGGAGCAACATCGAAAGGGTTGGTGAGTAACATGTTACTCATGAGCCATTGGTTGTGGACCACTGGTCTAGTCCCTTACTCTAGACCACTGCATGAGTTGCAAAGTTGAACCAGTCACTGCAAACTGGGTACTCTACGCTTTGTACATTATTAATTAGTGGCAGTGGGAAAGAGAAGATGGAAGAGTGAGGAATACTAAAGTGATAAACCAGTGAAGAAAATAAATAGTGGCATACCTTAGCTTCAGTATATGGCCGATAGTTTTAAATCTTATCTATATATATATATATGGCTCACATATATAGCTGACAGACCGGTGGAGAGATAACATACATGGTAGGGCTGCATTTCTATTGTTCCTGAAGGTCTTAAAGATTGGAGTTGCAGAAACTAGAAACTGTAGCTAATCTTCACTTTCTTACCCGCCCATGGGGACATGGTCCATCAGGAGATGACATTTCCAAGCCTAAGTAACAGATGAACTCACAGATGTACAGTATCTGTGGTATAAAAAATTGAAAATTGTAAGTTGTGCTATTTGTAGAGGGAATTTAAAAGGAGCACAAGGGGAGGAACAACAAAAAGGGGAAAGGACAATGGAAAGACCAAAGAGGAGAGAGGAAGGAGGCTGAGAGAGAGAGAGAGAGAGAAGATGAAATTATAAGGAGGAAAGGAAGACTAAAGAGAGCAGAATGTTGGTTATCAGAACCTGTCTTTTGTTCCTGTTGGGCCTTCAAACAAAGCAAGTTCAAGTTGGTACTGAAGGTGTCATCAAGTATAGATCTTTATTTGGCAAATGCATTCATCTTTGAATTATCCCCTGGAAAAAAAGTCAACACTATTTAGGTAAAAATACTAGAGTTTTAGAAGAGCCAATACTTTCCATTTAATGGCTGTTCTGTAGGTGATCCATGGCCTCCTATGTATTAGAGGCTTTGGAGTCTGTGAAGTGGAAGAAGTACGAGTGCATAGATGTAGCTACATGAAGCAGAATAATCAATAACTACAGAAAAACATAGATAAAAATAAGCTGAACTAGAGCTACTGATAAGTAGAATTTCTACTCATACTCAAAATATTGTTTAAAGAGTGAAAAAAGAGACTACAGACTACTGAGAGAATATGTTCTAAACTGATGGCATTTCATGCTATATTTATCCTTTTTATACTTTCTCACTCCGACCCATTTACCATTAATCCCATCCAACAGCCGCAGTGACATTGCATTTCCGTGTTGCGAGCACGTTCCACCCATCGCATTCCACCGCAAAACATGACTGGGAACCCATTTCATCTGCCGTCTCCACTTATGAGCAACACATTACTCCATTGAGGTTGCAACTCTGTGACACGAGAGAGAGGGAAAGTATTTGGTGAGCATTCTGCGGGCATGTGTTTGTAATGGAACGTTTATGAATATCCTGGAAGAGCGAGTGCTGTACCAGCCAAATTGCTTTCAGATTGTCCACAGAAATAACCCTAGCTGCTGGATACGTTTTAACAAAGGCAGGAAAATGAAAACATTTCTCAATATGAATGTAGGGAAAGTACATGCACAATTGGCCAATGAGAAGCCTGGAATTAAAGGGCTGCTGCTTTCTGTCATTTTCTGCTTTCTGTCGTTTTCTGGATTTGGGGGCCCTAGACGCAAGTCCTAGCACACAAGGGGCACATAATCCTACCTCTCTAGTGCTCATTCATTAAGCCAAACCCAGGCTGCCACTCATGAATACAGCTCTGTTGCACACTCGCAGCACTGTATTCATGGAGGAAGTACAAGTCTTTGTGCTCCACAATGAAGCATGATATAATGGGGCAACAAACGGGAGCAGGGGAGGGTTTTTTCACCGACTGGGTTTCCTTCTCCTTTAATTAATGTTTAAATTACTTTTTTTAGTAGACTTAAGGTATAGAGATCCAACCTCCAGGTTTCCCCAGGATCCGTTATCCGGAAACCTCACATTCTGGATAACAGATCCCATACCTGTAAAAAAAAAAAAGACATATAGAAATATATATATAAGCCTCTATCATTCATGTCCTGACAGTGTTTTGATTGGATGTTGAGTAAGTTCCAAGTGGCCAATCAGAAAGCCATTTAAAGAACCATTAACATCAAAAACATTTTTTTAAAAATTCGTTAGTATTAGGGATGCACCGAATCCACTCTTTTGGATTCAGCCGAACCCCCGAATCTTTTGGATTCAGTACCGACCCGAAGCCAAACCCTAATTAGCATATGCAAATCATTACGGGGGTGTAAAAAGAGAGCCACGCCCGAATTAAGCGGCAAAAATATTTTTTTTATTTCCTTGTTTTGTGACGAAAAGTAAAATGATTTTAAGGATTCGGTTTGACCAGGCACAAGGATTTTTTTCTCCTTGTAATTTACAAAGCTGCTATAATTTCTCAAATATTTGGCATTTATTGAAACAGCTCAAAATAAAGGTTTCTGGTTGTTTACCAACTTTTGGCATTGGAGTAAAAACTCGCACCCACTTTTTTGGGGGTTGGGGGAATGTGATACTGATTTACACTTAAACACCCAAATCAGACTGTTATGCAGACATGGCTCTTGACTTACGTTTGGCAATTATGAAAAATACACAGCCGCAGCCTTGATTAAAGGGGAACTATATAATATAACAGCATGTGACCCACTCATTAAACAGCTAGTTTTGATTGGCTGGGTAGAAATCCCTGGATTTCGGTGTGCATGCTTCTGGGGGAAAATTGCTGCCAGAGACAGAAAGCTCTTTTATTAACATATAGCTTAAACATATTGCAATATATGGATAAACAATCCCCTGTTTTGTTTAAAGGGTAAGGCATTTTTCAGTAGCAGTATGCACAAAATGTCTCTGTCTTAAATATATTGATAATGGGTTGAGTGCAGGGAAACAATCATACTTATGAACAGCAGGGGGAGCCCCCTCTTACTTCCCAGCCATGCAGAACTCAAGTAGTTTTGTTTGTTTCCCTGTAGAGCAGTCTGCGACTGTGTAGAGATTTGTATTGGATTTTATTTTTGCCTTTATATCCCCTTTACTGTTTCCAATTCCAGCTGCAGGGACAAAGATCATGGATTTAAACAGATAAACTGTGATTCTATTTGGAGGATTATTTTGCTGCAGTCACTGATTCTTTTATGTTTATGTTTAGTATACAAAATACAGCAATTCTAGCCTTATTCTATTTTAGACTTTACTTCCCCTTTATGTCACCTTAACCATACCAGCAGTGAGCTTTGTTCAATGCACATAGCACCAACATGCACTCAAGTGCTTACTGAATGTAATTTTGCACCTGATAGTACTCCAGCATTTGTGTGTGACACATACTGTATATTAATGAGGCCCATATATGATGGCCTGTATATTAATGAGTTCAGCATGAAACGAATCAGGCGGCATCCTGATTTTTAACACTTTTTTAAATCATTGTGAGACTAACAAAGTATGAAAATTTAACTTTCGAATAGCAGCCTTAAACACAAGTGTGTGGGGCATAAAGTGGGTCAGCAAATACAGTCCCCAGTTAACGATTGCCTCTGCTGCAGAGGGTTATTCTCATAAACAGTCTTACCAGCAAAATGTTACCAGCTGCCTAAAGCTAAGTCTTATTTTTAAGTTGGACGAGCTACAGTTTACCCTAATTTATTAACGGATAAGTAAACCTTTAAAATAAGTGAATGTAAGATTGATGAGGGGCTATTCTAAGAACTTTTGCAATTTAGATTCATTATTTATTTTGTTTTTATTCCAAGATATTAAGAGATACATGTACTGTTAATATGAATGAATTTTGTTACAACAGCGCCACCTGCTGGTCAGTTTCCCACCAGTCTGACCACCAAGTAGTCAAGGAAGTTGTCAGGAGAAAGAAAGAGGCTGCTTCTGTTTAGGAAAGATTTCAGAGCAAGCTCTTTCTCTCTCCTGACAACTTCCTCAGAAACTGACCAGCAGGTGGTGCTGTTGTATCAAAAAGTATTCACTTATTTTAAAGGTTTACTTAACCTTTAAAGTTTGATATACAGTAATCATTTGTATGTTCTTTAATGCCCTCTCGATTTAACGCTACAATACCCCAAGGCTCGGTGTCAGAAGAGAACTATATAATTTATTTAGACTCTGAACATATTGAATTTTAAATTTCATAGCATGTCTCTATTTTGTGCTTAAAGGTACCCTAGCAATGACCATTGCACATACATATAAATTGTAACATTCAAGCAGGTTTTAATATGTATATGTTTATATACTAAAGGGACAATAGGGGGAGTATATGCCTTTTTTTTTTTTCACTTTATTACAGCGACTGCACTGCCGCCTTGAGGCAAATATAATTATTGGAAAAATAAAATCCTTATATTCAGCCACTGACTGTTGATAGGTACCATAGGACTGCATTAGGTTTGTACCTATTCTGGTCGTTAATCATAACTGCTTGTTATTGGTTTTTACAAATGCCTGGCAAATGCTGAGGGTGTAGGCACAGTGCCCTGATTACAGAAGATGGTGGTAATGTCATGTGATATGAGGGGGGACTGGAGTGCTACACACTCAGCTGTGGATAATAAAGTTAATGGGATCATATGTAAATGGAACGGAGGGAGCTCTACTGATTATCCTATTATGTATATTTTTGGCACATCAGACAGTTTAACCACATCCCTGGGACTTGCCATTCATTGCACCTTATGCAACCGGTGTAGCCTTGGGGCTGGTACACAGTGGTGCACAGGTTATTCCACGGGTGCAACTCCTGCTCCTTTTCCTTAGGATGCAAAGCCACCCTGCTGTTAAAATCGGAGCTGGTGAATATGGACCTTCCTGTAGGATCCAGTGTATGTTGTAAACTGTTACAAATTGTCTACTGTAAGTCCAGGAACCTGGCAGCACATGATAGAATGGTCTAAAACTGAACTCACTTACAGTATACCACCTCATACACCTTTATACTTTTTTTGAGCTCAATCCCACACTTCTTTGGTCCAATAGCATTTACATTGAGTGCCACTGTAAAGCACAACTCTTGCAGCCAACAATGACACTGGAATTCTGGGAAGAAAATATTTCAAGTTGCACTTTGCACACTTTACACTTTATTTGTAAATGACCCTTTAAGTCTCCAAGTCACTACCAGGTATACAGTGTAGGATTATATACAGTATGTGTACCTTTCTCCATACCCCGATAAAGGGAATCTTCTGCTCATTTTTGCAAACTGACAGCTCAGATTGTAGTGGTTGTAAGCAGAAAGAGACTCATAAAGGCCATCCATACAATATATATTCATTTTTCCAGAAGTAATGCATCAGAAGCTTCTGGAAAGGGAGTGTGACTGTGGGATAGCAGGTATAGTAGGGAGAGATGGTGCCTATAGTAACAGTGGATAATAGTCTCTGGGAAGGGAGTGTGACTGTGGGATAGCAGGTATAGTAGGGAGAGATGGTGCCTATAGTAACAGTGGATAATAGTCTCTGGGAAGGGAGTGTGACTGTGGGATAGCAGGTATAGTAGGGAGAGATGGTGTCTATAGTAACAGTGGATAATAGTCTCTGGGAAGGGAGTGTGACTGTGGGATAGCAGGTATAGTAGTGAGAGATGGTGTCTATAGTAACAGTGGGATAATAGTCTCTGGGAAGGGAGTGTGACTGTGGGATAGCAGGTATAGTAGGGAGAGATGGTGCCTATAGTAACAGTGGGATAATAGTCTCTGGGAAGGGAGTGTGACTGTGGGATAGCAGGTATAGTAGGGAGAGATGGTGCCTATAGTAACAGTGGATAATAGTCTCTGGGAAGGGAGTGTGACTGTGGGATAGCAGGTATAGTAGGGAGAGATGGTATCTATAGTAACAGTGGGATAATAATCTCTGGGAAGGGAGTGTGACTGTGGGATAGCAGGTATAGTAGGGAGAGATGGTGTCTATAGTAACAGTGGGATCATAGTCTCTGGGAAGGGAGTGTGACTGTGGGATAGCAGGTATAGTAGGGAGAGATGGTGCCTATAGTAACAGTGGATGATAGTCTCTGAGAAGGGAATGTGACTGTGGGATAGCAGGTATAGTAGGGAGAGATGGTGCCTATAGTAACAGTGGGGATAATAGTCTCTGTGAAGGGAGTGTGACTGTGGGATAGCAGGTATAGTAGGGAGATATGGTGTCTATAGTAACAGTGGATAATAGTCTCTAGGAAGGGAGTGTGACTGTGGGATAGCAGCAGGTCCGGATTGAGAATGAAAATAGACCCTTGCATTTGAGGTACACAGAGGCCCAATCAGCCCACATAGAGGCCCAAACAGCCCCCACCAGCCCACTAATTACTGACTTTCTATGGGACCTTATAGCAGCCCCTCTGTCATTTGCCAGAACCCACAGACCCACAGATTGCCAGTCCGGGCCTGGATAGCAGGTATAGTAGGGAGAGATTGTGCCTATAGTAACAGTGGGATAATAGTCTCTGGGAAGGGAGTGTGACTGTGGCATAACAGGTATAATAGGGAGAGATTGTGCCTATAGTAACAGTGGGATAATAGTCTATGGGAAGGGAGTGTGACTGTGGGATAGCAGGTATAGTAGGGAGAGATGGTGTCTATAGTAACAGTGGGATAATAGTCTCTGGGAAGGGAGTGTGACTGTGGGATAGCAGGTATAGTAGGGAGAGATGGTGTCTATAGTAACAGTGGATAATAGTCTCTGGGAAGGGAGTGTGACTGTGGGATAGCAGGTATAGTAGGGAGAGATTGTGCCTATAGTAACAGTGGGATAATAGTCTCTGGGAAGGGAGTGTGACTGTGGGATAGCAGGTATAGTAGGGAGAGATTGTGCCTATAGTAACAGTGGGATAATAGTCTCTGGGAAGGGAGTGTGACTGTGGGATAACAGGTATAGTAGGGAGAGATTGTGCCTATAGTAACAGTGGGATAATAGTCTCTGGGAAGGGAGTGTGACTGTGGGATAGCAGGTATAGTAGGGAGAGATTGTGCCTATAGTAACAGTGGGATAATAGTCTCTGGGAAGGGAGTGTGACTGTGGGATAGCAGGTATAGTAGGGAGAGATGGTGCCTATAGTAACAGTGGATAATAGTCTCTGGGAAGGGAGTGTGACTGTGGGATAGCAGGTATAGTAGGGAGAGATTGTGCCTATAGTAACAGTGGGATAATAGTCTCTGGGAAGGGAGTATGACTGCGGGATAGCGGGTATAGTAGGTAGAGATGGTGCCTATAGTAACAGTGGATAATAGTCTCTGGGAAGAAAGTGTGACTGTGGGATAGCAGGTATAGTAGGGAGAGATGGTGCCTATAGTAACAGTGGATAATAGTCTCTGGGAAGGGAGTGTGACTGTGGGATAGCAGGTATAGTAGGGAGAGATGGTGTCTATAGTAACAGTGGATAATAGTCTCTGGGAAGGGAGTGTGACTGTGGGATAACAGTTATAGTAGGGAGAGATGGTGCCTATAGTAACAGTGGATAATAGTCTCTGGGAAGGGACTGTGACTGTGGGATAGCAGGTATAGTAGGGAGAGATGGTGCCTATAGTAACAGTGGATAATAGTCTCTGGGAAGGGAGTGTGACTGTGGGATAGCAGCTATAGTAGGGAGAGATGGTGCCTATAGTAACAGTGGATAATAGTCTCTGGGAAGGGAGTGTGACTGTGGGATAGCAGGTATAGTAGGGAGAGATGGTGCCTATAGTAACAATGGGATAATGGTCTCTGGGAAGGGAGTGTAACAGTGGGATAGCACTAGCAGCAGTGTCAGACTAGCAATTGCAGAGTACGGTGGTCCTGCCTTTAACAGATGCCTTAGGGAATTTTCTTTTTAATTAGCTCCAACACTTCTCTTGGGCTAACATTGTATAATATGCACTTGTCCAAACAACTTTGAGGGCAGCTTCCCTCTCTTTCTCTATAGTACCCTCTCCATTTAGACATACTCCAAAGCTTCTTTTATCCCTGGTTGGTTCCCACAGGGCTTTATTATGATGAGTTCAATTGAACTCCGCTTCCATGCCCACTTGGATCCAAATATTTGTGCTATTCTGTGCGCATATCTTATTAAATGGAGTAATTATGTAAATAACCTTACGAACAACAGATGTTTATACCAAGATCGGTTCACGTTTTTGGGCAAGAGTTGTAAAAAAAAAAAACGTTTGCGAATGGCCAGTCCTATTATCAGAATTCAATAAAGGACAAGTGCAATATGACTTATGTAGGGGACACTGATATCAGTACGGTACATTACTTCTTTGTGTCTTCAACTGCCTACGGCAATGATATCAACTGGCGGCTCAGGGCCAAATGTGGGCCCTCTATATTCAGCTTGGTCCCCCATGGTGGAAAAGGAGGCACAGCTGTAGTCTTTGTTGGGGCCCCTGCAATTATCATATTACTTAGTCTGAAGGGCACCAGAAGCTACATGTCTAGAGGTGATATAGCCAGCCCCCATGAGTCCCACCAAGAGGTGTGCTGCTAAAATATTTCATGGATTGGCCAGAAATGCTCTCCACTTAATTACTTATAGAGTTTGAGATGGAAAAGCACCTCTTGTTTTTTGAAGAATAAAAACACCTTTATTGCATAATTTTATAGGGCATTACAGCAACGTTTGGGCCACGCTTGGCCCTTTATCAAGCTTAAAGGAAGTGTTCAGTGTAAAACTAAAAACTGGGTAAATAAATAGGCTGTGCAAAATAAAAAATGTTTCTAATATAGCCAAAAATGTAATGTATAAAGGCTGGAGTACCTGGATGTGTAACATAATAGCCAGAACACTACTTCCTGCTTTTCTGCTCTCTTGGTTTCCACTGATTGGTTACCAGGCAGTAACCAATCAGAGACTTGAGGGGGCCACATGGGTCATATCTGTTGCTTTTGAATCTGAGCTGAATGCTGAGGATCAATTGCAAACTCACTGTACAGTTATGTCCCATGTGGCCCCCTTTATAGTTACTGAAAAAGAGAGCTGAAAAGCAGGAAGTTGGATTATGTTCTTTTATGTTAGACATTCATTCACTTTATAAATTAGTTTTTTTGGCTAAATAACTATATCAGAAACGTTTTTTATTTTGCACAGCCTCTCTATTTACCCAGTTTTTAGTTTTACACTGAACTGTTCTTTTAATGACTTTTGTACTGGGCAACCAAGTTAAATTGAATGAATTGTTCTGATTCTGGTCTTCAGTCCCAAGTGTCCGTGACTCTTGTTTGTTAAATTATTGTTGGAATTGTTTGGAATAAGTTCATGTAAAGTGCTGCGTAACTTGCTGGTGCAATATAAACAGATGATGATGGTGATGGCGAGGCAGCATTGATAATGGATTTAGCAAATACATAGATAATTGGTAGATACAGTGTGCCAGTTGCTACTGGTGGAGTCTATGGGAGCTTTCTGGATAATGGGTCTCTGGATAACAGATCCCTTGCCTATATATCTACCTATTCTGTATTGGATGAATCCTACTTCCTTGGAGTTAATTGTGAACGTCTACCTTTCATCTGTCTGATGCCTCTATATAAAGTAAATGAAAATAAAAAATATTTACCCTAAAGTAGAGTCCTGTGTGGATCCATTTTTTGAAACTCGTACCCGCAATGTGACCCGCTTGTACCCGCTACCCGACCTACAATAGGCCAACTAACCTTCCGACCCGGGGAACACGCAAAGTGACGTCACAATTTACCGGAAGTGACGTCACTCTGGCACTGAATCTTCACAAAATGTTTTAAAAACTACAAGAACCACAAGGCAGGGTGGGAGAGATCAAGGCCACACCTTTGTTGGGTACCCAGTCAGGTTACCCACAGACTGTCCGCATGGCCAAGGAATCTGGGATCTTTTGGCCAAAATCTGACCACTTTGCGGGTATTCCAAGGGTACCCGACCCAATGCAGGACTCTACCCTAAAGGCAAAAGGAAGACATCAGTTTATCTTGTTACATATTTATCAGTAAGAGATATAATTAGGCCATGCCAAATTCTGACTTATCTCTGAAGTCGTTAAGCTTTTTGGCAATATTTGTCCTTTTCTGTCAAACCCCTTGTCTACTCGAGGTATGTGCTGCTTTAAGGCTTAGCAAGATTCCTTCTGTTAGAAGAATATCCAACTGGAAGCTTCAGGGCTGGTGCTGTGGGAAAATTTCTCCCAGGAAAAGTTTTGTGTCTGAACAAAGGACAGCCTCTGGGATACGCAAACGGCAAAAACAAACATGAGAGTTCATTATGTTGTGCCCGGCTTTTGTTACTCGCTGCAGTGTTGGTATAACATTCCGTAATCCATAAAGTAGCGAGCGCAAGGTTAAAGTCTCATTCTCTGCCGGGATAATGAACAAATTAGCAATCATTTCCCAGTTACTGAGACTTTATAACTGAAGTGCCAAAGTACACAAGCCGGGCTTAATAACATAATTAAATCAATTTATCTGTTGTAAACTCAATAATAGAATGTTTAAGAGATGCTGAAATGGACAAGTTTAATAAAGGTTGATTTTTTTTTCTCCGTTTTACAATAAAAATGGCATTTGTGGCATTTTTGCCATTTATAAAACATTTATAAAAAGTTCAATTTATATTATTTTGTATTACATTTTCTTACAAGATGATTTTTCCCAAAAATTTGTTTTTGAGTAATTTTTTTTTTCAAGTTTCCCTCTGGTCTTTTTTCTTTTCTTTTTTTTAATTTCACTGAAAACCAGTGGCTGTGAGGTGCCAAAAAAAACAAAAACCTTTTAAAACTTTGTCAGCAAATAATTCCCAGAATTCTATGTTATTTTTAAAACTTGCAAAACATCTTTTTTTGCACCAAATTATTAGGTAGATTATTATAGAGGTATGGGATCTGTTATCCGGAAACATGTTATCGAGAAAGCTCTGAATTACAGGAAGGCCACCTACCATAGACTCCATTTTAATAAACAAAAATTCACAATTTTAAAAATTATTTCTTTTTTTTCTCTGTAAAAATAAAACAGTAACTTGTACTTGATCCCAACTAAGATATAATTAATCCTTATTGGAAGCAAAACCAGCCTACTGGGTTTATTTAATGTTTACATGATTTTCTAGTAGACTTATGGTATGAAGCTCCAAATTATGGAAAGATCCTGTTCAGCAGACCCCTGGCGTTTATATTTAGGATGCTTTATGCTGGTAGGCTATGAAATGTGATGTATATAATGGGGTAAAATGCAAGATTTTTGACGATTTTCAGAGATTTCATAAAAACTTTATGTTTAGCATAGCTTTGCAGTTTGGTAGTTTGCAGTAGAAAGATGTAATTACCTGCTTTAGATTCGTCCGAATGTGTACTTTTGGAAAATATATCGTTTTCTAGGGTCTCCATATTGTAGGGGGTCTTATGGTGCATAATACACATACCAGGTGCTAGCATTGTAGTAGTCAGAATGTCATACGTGAAAATTCATATGTACTATTTTAATTTTGGGGGTCTCTGTATGCCACCTAGTTTGGTAAATCTGTTCATATCAGGCATCAAACTGTTCAGTAGACCTGTGGAGTTCATATTTAGGATGCCTGTTGCTGGTATGTTACAAAATGTGGGGTAAATAATGGGGTAAAATGCAAGCTTTGTGACTATTTTCAGAAATTTTAAAAAAAGCATTATGTTTAGCATAGGTTTGTGGTTTGATAGTTTACAGTACAAAAATGTAATTACCTGCTTCAGATTCGTCAAAATATGTACTTTCGGAAAATATATGGTTTTCTAGGGCCTTCATACTGTAACGGGGTCTCATGGCACATAATACACATACCGGGTGCTTATATTGTAGTAGCCAGAATGTAATACATGAGAATTCATATCCACTATTTGGATTTGGGGGTCTCTGTATGCCAAATAGTTTGGTAAATCTTTTCATATCAGGCATCAAACTTTTTAGTAGACCCCCGGCATTCATATTTAGGATGCTTTATGCTGGTAATGATACAGTTGAAGCTTTGAGGCAATTTTCAGGTATTTCACCAAAACCGACACCAATTTTGGGAAAGCCTTGCGACTGAGTAATTTGGAGCAGAAAGGCATGGGTACCTATTTTAGATTCGATAGAATGTGTACTTTCCAAAAATCCGCTTTTTTGGATTCGGCCGAACCCCCAAATCCAACCAATCTTGATTGATCCATAGTCATCATTACAATTTATTAGTGTAACAATCGATAAAATAAAAAATTATACTGATGTAAGGATCATTCTGCTTCCAGGACAATGAAATCAATCCACATTGAGGAGTCCCTTTGCTATCAACCGAATTCCGATTTTTTTTCTACAAATCTTGAAAAAATGTGTTTTTTCTATATTTCTAAAAAGCTCTAAAAATTCTAAATTTATTAAAGGAAAACTATACCCCCCAAACAATGTAGGTCTCTATTAAAAGATACTGAGTAAAACAGCTCATGTGTTAAACCCTGCTTCATGTAAATGAACCATTATCATAATAATATACTTTTTTAGTAGTATGTGCCATTGGGTAATCATAAATAGAAAATTGCCATTTTAAAAAATAAGGGCCTGAGATCGTAAGATTCACTGTGCACACATACAAACCACATGTAAGGTCACATGAGCCAATTAACAGACAGAGTTCTGCCTTTTGCTTCCTCACTTCTTCCTGTTACAGTTAGAGTTGTAGTATTTCTGGTCAGGTGATCTCTGAGGCAGCACAGATAGAGTCACGAAATGGTGGTTCAAGGCAAGAGATGTAAAAGGGCAATATTTATGTAAATATATATTCCAGTTTGGTAAGATTCTTTAATATGTCATTCAATTTGATATAAACTATCTGTTGCTTAAGTATTCATTTTGGGGGTATAGTTTTCCTTTAAGTGGAAAAAACCATGATGACCTTTAGTACAAATCTCTGCCAAGTAAAAGTTGTTGAAGTGCTTTAGAAGTCAATGCTGCTGATTCAATTGAACCTTTTTTAATCCAATCAGTATTTTAGAGATTTTATTTTTTTTTTGGTACAAAATTTCTGAAAACTCGAGGTTTTCGATGTATTCGTATTTTTACGTGCATCTTTGCACCTTTTTTTTTCCATTCATACTTTTTATATTTGGATCTTTTAATAAATTCAGTGTCAATCGTGGTTTTAAAGTTTGTGAGTTTAGTCTTGGTTTCAAAACCTCTAAAAACTCTAAAATTCAACCTTTAATTAATAAGCCTCCAAGGGGTCCAATTACTGTACTAACAATTCAATTACATTTTTTTTTTGCATTTTTTTTCCACAAATCACCAAAAATTCAAGTTCTTTCTAAGTCTACAAAAATTCTGAATTCTGAATTAAACACGAATGCCTTTAATGCCACACTTCACCAAGTAAAAGTTGTCAAAGTGCTATAGAAGTCAATGGGAGCTGAGTTGATCCATTTTTGATCAAATCAGAATTTTAATGGTTTTTGGATTTTTTTTGCTACAAATTGTACGAAAGCTTGAATTTTTAGAGGTTTTGGATTTTTTAGTGTTTGTACTTTTTATATTTGTATCTTTTAATAAATTCAATGACAATTGTGTTTTTTGAGTTTGTGAGTTTAGTCATGGTTTAAAAAACCTCTAAAACCACTAAAATTTGACCTTTAATAAATAAACTTCTGGTATAAATGCAATTTTTTTTTTATAGAAAATTACCATTGTCTAGAGAACTTATCATTCAAAACATCCGGGTGTTTTGGGATAACAAATCATGAAGGCTTGGACAATGCTTAGAAGCCCATTTATCAACATTCTCATTTTAGTGGTTTTAGCATTTTTTTAAACCTGGAATAAACTCACTTTCTCTAAAACCATGAATGTCATGGAATTATTTAAAAGAGCCAAACATAAAAAGTACAAATAAAAAAACCAGAACGATTTCCTCAAATTCATTGTGAAATTAGTAGCAAAAAACCCCCAAAAACCCCAAATTAAAGAAAACTGGTACAACTGGATAAAGACACAAACCATTGAATTGTACATGACTTTGGCAGCTTTTAGATGGTCGAAATTCTGTACTACTGTTACCAATTTAACAATTTTTTCATGGTTTAAAGTAATAAGTGTAATCCATGATCTATAGTGCCAAAAAATGCAATTTGGAGAAATTCACAAAATATGAAAATTGGTCAATCAGCCCCTACATATATTTATATTAAATAATAAATACTGATGGATTCTGAAAAAGCAATAACTAATAGTGTGCTGGAAACCTAGTTTGAATATTTATTCTTGAATTGGGTGTATTTAAATAAAAAAAATAATAATAGATTTTTAATGAAAAAAACAGTATTTATAATAAAAATAATAAAAATATAAAATAATATATAATAATATATATATAATAATAATAGTATAATAATAAAAAATAATAAAAAATAATTTAAAATTAAAAAAATTGTAAAAAAATAAAAAAAGTTATGTAATTTCCTTCAAATAACCCCAGAGCTACTGGTCCTAGTCTGATTTTTAAAAAAAATTAAGTACTATTTTTATTATTATTATTATTAAATGATAATAGTAATAATAATGTAAAACTAACCGGCTTTGAATGCATTAAATATTTTGCTGAAGTGCTTCTTGTACTCAATTATAACTTACTGCTCACCATCCTAATAATTTAAATTTGTCCATCCCCCTTAAAAAAAACCCCCAAAAATTCCTTCATTGGAGACAAGAATGCCCATGTTGCTTTCGACAGTGGTCAATTAAATCTAAATGTTGGATGGTGGACCAGTAACTGTGTAGATATAAAAGGCATTAATGAGGTAATTTCATTATGGAGAGCCATCCAAGCCTATGTGAAAACAACAGGGTTAAATGGAGAGGAAAGCTGCTGAGGAAATTAGGGATCCGTCCACACTAATTAACGATGGTTGGTATTTAGAACAGGCACCAAATTAACTGCTCCAAAGAACCCCCCCCCAGCTAAAGATACGGAGCGGGGAGAAAAAAAATTACATTGTAGCTCTCCTGCATAATTAGAAGACAGTAGCACCAGAACAATTAATGAGCATAAAGCCAATGTCTAACTCAGGGATCCCCAACCTTTTGAACCCGTGAGCAACATTCAGAAGTAAAAGGAGTTGGAGAGCAACACAAGCATGAAAAATGTTCTTGGGGTGCCAAATAATTGCTGTGATTGGCCATTTAGTAGTCCCTATGTGGATTGTCAACCTACATTGAGACTCTGTTTGGCAGTGCAGCTGGTTTTTATACAACCAAAACTTGCCTCCAAGCCAGGAATTCGAAAACAAGCACCTGCTTTGAGGCCACTGGGAGCAACATCCAAGGAGTTGGAGAGCAACATGTTGCTCACGAGCTACTGGTTGGGGATCGCTGGTCTAACTTATTCTCCCCGGTCACTGAAAACATTCTGTAATTAAAGTGGACCCGTCACCCAGGCACAAAAATCTGTATAATAAAAGTCCTTTTCAAATTAAACATGAAATCCAATTTCTATCTTTTATTAAAGCATTCATAGCTGTTGTAAACTCATTTAAAAATCTCAGCTGTCAATCAAATATTGTCTGCCCCTCCTCTATGCCACGGGCATAGAGGCGGGGCAAACAATTATTTTCACTTTCCATTCAGCACTTCCTAGATGTCACTGCTCTCCCCACATTCCCCCGTTCTTTTTACCATTTAATTGTGTAACCAGGACATGGGGATGGACATCAGGTCCCCCATTCTGGTGCACAAACAAGATTCTGAGATGATACAAGGCTTGTCTTAATAACAGTGTCCCCAAAATGGCTGCTGCCTGCTTCCTATAATTATGAATTCCCAGACTGAAGGAAACAAGATTCAAATAATTTATATAGTGTAATTTAAGTTCATTTTGCTTGACTAATGCGATAAAATAGGATTTTTAATAATTTTTTTGGGTGACGGGTCCCCTTTAAGGTCTGAGGAAGCACTAGAAATACAATATGCGACTGTTGCGGCCAGGCTGCTTAACAGGTACACTAAGAATGGCCTCCATGAGACTCCCGGGAGGCCAGTCTTCCCACAAAAACAGTTTTAAGAGCATCCAAAAGGAAGGCTAAAAAATGATTAGAGGCAGCACAGCAAGCACAATCAATGCTGAATACTGTCTTAAGTGATTACATGTTGTCATGCCACGGCCTCTCATTGAGTTATCTGTACCCTGCCTTTGTCTCCTCTAATTGGAGCTGATGAGGTGCTAATTGGTTCCCTTTTTTTTGAGAAAATGCTACTTAAGAACTGGCAAGCAGAGAGAGACAGCATGAGTGGAGTTAATGAGGGTTTAGCAACAAAAAAATAAAGTTGCTTCTTTATTTTTTAGGGAATAGTTTGTCCCCATTCTCTTCTGCTAGAGATAGAATATCTGTTTCTAGTTGTGCTACCTCTGCATCCATGCATTTTTATCTGAAGTGTATAGAGCTTTCTGTTGTGGGACCCATAACCTTAAATCAAACAGGTCCTTGCAATGGCACTTACTGCAAGAGTCTCCTTTCTTTTTATAATTCTCAGGTGCCCCTGACTCACTCAACTTTACAGAACTTTTAAGCTGGCCATAGACGTGCAGGTTTATCTTCATATCGGACGAACGCCATCTCCCGACCTGCCACTAACCATTCAGATAAAATAAAGTAGTAAAAGAACAAGTCAGCTGATGTTCTGCCCCTGACAGCAATCCTACGAAAGTTAGGTCCAACAAAAGCTGGTGTCAGTCTCAGGGCCGGATTTACATAGCGGGCGCCCCTAGGCCCAATGCCGTTTGTCCCCCCTGTCCCCTACCCTTTATTCATGCAAATTTTCATGGAGATTGTATCTCCTGCGCATCCCCAGTGTTTTTGAACCAATGTGGGTGTGGTTGGGCAGCATGCCGCCCCCCTAAAATCCTGCCACCCTAGGCCCGGGCCTAGGTGGCCTTCCCACAAATCCGGCCCTGGTCAGTCTCACACTGATATCGTCAGATCGGTAGAACACGCAGAGATATTATCGGTAGCCGACAGAAATGTTCAAACCTGTCTGATCGCCTGAGCGGCCAATCGCCATGGCACGAAAAATGTCGGGACACTCCACACACGGCCTGAAAATCGTAAGAAACGGAGATTCGTACGAACAAATCATTGCGTCTATGACCAGCTTTAGACTCTCCTTTGCCTACTCATTTGGGTTATAACACTATGCTCAATTGGCTTTAAAGTATCCCCAAAGAGAAAGAAAAAGAATTATAATATTTAAAATATATAAAAATAGTTGCATTATAAATACAATTTCTAAATTGAAATTTACACTTAAAGAAAGAAGAAACCCACCGAGCTACATAAATCATAAAATATCTGTACATGTTTATTTTAACACTGAATTGGCTGGTGGAATACGAAAGATCAGTGATTTAAGGATTTTGAGGGTTTTTGCGTTCCTTTGTCCATACTTCTCCGTTGTGCAATGGTAAATTTGCACTCATGTTTCTAGGAACATGAAACAAAAGTTTTTTGACATTTTGGGGTGTTGAGATTAGAGTCGAGCGCAGGTCCATTTCTTGGAACCCGCAACCTGCAATCCGCAACCCGCAACCCGCATTCTTACCAGATTGAACCCGCTACCTGACCCGCAAATACCTTATCGGCAACCCGGACCCGCGACCCGCTGACCATCAAGAATCAGGAAGTGCTGTCATTGTAAACCGGAAGTGACATCATCGGAAGTAGGAGTGATCAGAAAAAAGGAGTTAAAATCAATATTGAGAAGACCCGCAACCCGCAAACCCACAGAGCTTCCAACACGCGTCTATATCCGTACCTGGAACTTCTACCCGCAACCTGCAGGGTACCACAGGTTTTTGCGGGTAACCGACCCGCTGCAGGCCTAAAAAAGTTGGGTTGGTATTTTGAAACATTCATTAAAAAAATATTATATTGATTTCAATGTATTATTGCCCAACGGTCTATTTTTTACATTTCATATTTAAATTTTTTTTACATTTCAGTGACATATTCAAAAAAATTCCAGAAATTCTAAAACTCATCCCAACAATTTTGTAGTTCTTCACAGGTTTGCTCCATAATCAAAAACATGGCTAGAAAACACTTAGAAAGTTGAGTACTTACAATAATTTAATTCTATGGGCCAAAAACTTCTGAGGGCAGAGACACAGATTGCGATTTGGGGAGATTAGTTGCCTTGTGACAAATCTCCTCTTCTTCGGGGCAACTAATCTCCCCGAAATGCCTTCCCCTGCCTTCCCACTGGCTAGAATGTAAGTCGCTGCTGGGATGGCACTCGGAGCTCTTTGTTTTTAGAAGTCGCCCAAAGTTTCCTCGTGAGGCAACTTCAGACGACTTTGGAAAACAAAGTACTTTGAGTGCCATCCCACCGGCAATTTACATTCTAGCCAGCAGGAAGGCAGAGGAGGCCATTAGAGATTAGTCTCCCCGAATCGCAGCTTGTGTCTCTGCCCTAAGTCTGCATCAAATTTTAGCAGTGGACTGAGGCGAAGCCTTTTTTTCTTCCACATCTTATTACTAAAGAAAACACATTACATTTCAGAACAGTTTTGTATTTTTTCCCATTCCTGATAAAAAATGGGGACAGAAAGGGATTTTTTTTAACTTCCATTGAAAAATCTGGCCGTTACAGTGAGCGATTTTGAAAAATCAAATCAGAATACCGGGAATTAACCAATTGTCTACCTGTTTTAACCAAAGTTTCTATTACAAAACAAAATCAGAAGCTGTTTTGTTACGAACGTGTACAACTATTGTTCCTTCTCTCAACAAATTTGTGAAACTATCAACGACCAGATCAAATTACTTCAATTAATGCATGACACCAGTGGATGATTATAGTGCCATTACGAATTGCGAGCATCCTTCATTAGAGCCCCAAAATTGTTATAATTCTCCCTTTGTAGAAATGAGCTTGTGTTAATGTGCAGTGTCGTACTGGCTAACCAGGGTACCAGGAAAACTTGCTGTGGGCCAAGTTGTCAATGACCAAACCATTTTGCTTTCTATGTCTAGAGCAGGGATCCCCAATCTTTAGAACCCGTGAACAACATTCAGAAGTAAAAGGAGTTGGGGAGCAACACAAGCATGAAAAATGTTCCTGGGGTGCCAAATAAGGGCTGTGATGGCCATTTGGTAGCCCCTATGTGGATTGTCAACCTTCATTGAGGCTCTGTTTGGCAGTGCACCTGGTTTTTATGCAACCAAAACTTGCCTCCAAGCCTGGAATTCAAAAATAAGCACCTGCTTTGAGGCTCCTGGGAGCAACATCCAAGGGGTTGGGGAGTAACATGTTGCTCACGAGCTACTGGTTGGGGATCACTGGTCTATCACATGGACGTTTGGAATTTCAGCATAGAATCAAAGAAAAAATGGAGGAGAAATGGATGGAAGTCTAAATGAGGTACGTAAAGAGAAGAGACTATGCAAATTCAGAAATTGTGTAAAGCGTTAGGAGTAAGACTTTTTGTAGAGTAGGTCTACAGATAAGGTTTTCTCATGGGCCCCTGGTATTACCATCCAACACTGTTAATGCAACATCTCCTTGTTTTCAGCCACTTTTTGCCCTAATCTCTCACCTTTACTATCTAATAGTAGTGAATTAGTAACTGTACTAATGGACTGACGGAATGTAGAATACATAAAGCCACTTTGTGTTCCATGGTACAGACATGTTATGGAGATGTTTTTACAGCCAGCCGCTTGCCCTTTTGAGTTTCCATACCTTGACATAAAGAAGATATTAAAAAACATAAAAACATTGCATTTCTTGAGCCAGTTCCTGTTCTATAAATGTGTAGCTCGCGCTATGTATTGTAATAATTTTTCTTTCTTGTTCTACTCTTTTGGTTGGTGCCCATTGCTTTACACCCTCAAAAATCAACAATGATTCAACATAAAGAGAAATGACCCCCAAGATTTGACACTAAGTCCTCGTTACACACTGAGCATTATATACAGCCCCCTGCAAACCTGCATCTCCCAAAGCAAGACCAGGACAAGGTAGAAAAGAAATGCTAAATAAATAAATTTGTTTAGTCCTGCTTCCAAACCTGCCCCCTGTGGACTCTATCTAAATGTTTATCCCAAGCAATTTGTACCTCCTATTGATATTTAAAACATTACTAACCTCTGGATCTGTGTCAATTGATACAAACTGTTCCCCATTAGCACAAGAATAAAGCTTTTCTTTGCCGCCCCACTGGCACTTTCTAATGAGCAAGTTTCACTGCACAACAAACAATGTGGGCCCATCAGTGACTGTGTATGGCTATTGTTGCACCCAATCCCCTAATCAAATAAAGCCTTCTGTGTCAGGACATTCTGACGGCCACAGAAAGGGATAGAAATCGGGTACTGTACCTGCACAACTTGAACTAAGGAAAACAAACAAAAAGGGATTAAATAGCTATTTATTTCCTAATTCATTGGCCACAGTGGGGGAGGGGGAGAGGGCCCCATATGTTCATATCCAGAAACAGCAGAGTTGGTATTAGAGCTGCTATCATCTAAATGTGGGGACCTGTCTCTGAATAACAAAATTAACTGTTGTTTCTTGGTATATCTCTTTTCTGGGACCAACCAATATTTCATCTTCTGATACAAGACAAGATAAATAGATAGATAGACAGACAGACAGACAGACAGACAGACAGACAGATAGATAGATAGATAGATAGATGATAGATAGATAGATAGATGATAGATCGAAAGATAGATAGATAGATAGATAGATAGATAGATAGATAGATGATACCACTCTAGGCTGCAACTTCGCATAGGTCTACCAAATCGGCCATCACCGTCCTTATTTGGCACCCCAGGAACTTTTTTCATTCTTGTGTTGCTTTCCAACTCTTTTAAATTTGAATGTGGCTCATGGATAAAAAAAAAGGTTGGGTTAGAGGCACAGAAAAATTCACTTTGGCAGCAAAAACCAGTTAGTCAGTGCAGAATTCTAGTTTTGAGTCATTAACATCTTTTTGTATTTATCCTCAGCACATAAGGGCTAGTCCACATGAGGAGATTCGGGGAGATTTTGTCGCCTGGCGACTAATCGCCTCGTCTTTTGAGCGACTATCTCCGTGAACTGCCTCAGCATTTTTCCCCATAGGCTACAATGAAAAGTCGCCTGCGCTAATGCACACCCGGCGATGCGTTTTCAATGAGGCAACTTCGGGCGACTATAGAAAACGCATCGCCGTTAATTAATCTTTATTGGAAGCAGAACTATTATTATTATTTAATGTTTACATGATTTTCTAGTAGACTTAAGGTATGAAGATCCAAATTACAGAAAGATCCGTTATCCAGAAAACCCCAGGTCCCGAGCATTCTGGGTAACAGGTCCCATACCTCTATGTGCAAATGAGTTAGCATGAGTGCTATTTTTGTACAGCTGTTATGAGACTAAGCCCACCCTTAGGTGGCAGTGTAACACTGGGATAGAATTGCCATATACAGCTAAGAATTGCACTTTTATTAACTTGATATAAAGTTGTCAGTAGAGAATAATCATCAGGCTGGGTGAGGCCTAAGCCCCCCATTATATGTTAAAGTCAAAGGACCCCATTATATGATCGCTGTATCCAGAGAATTACCATGGGGTAACTTTATTAAAAAAAATAATTAAATTCAAATTATTATCACCAAGGACAAACATTTCTGTAATCAATCCTGGTCTTCAAAACATGAAGGTGAAACAGGTAAGTCTAGGAATGTAGAAAAACGCAAAAGTAATTAATTTCCACCCATTTAACCTTGAATGGAACTGAAACGGCTGCTCCAATGTTGGGTCTACATCCCTGCTACGGGGCACGGAATAGGTCCATGCAGATGGGATCTATTAACTGGGATTCTGTCATTTGAATTTCTATTCAGCGTGGGCAGATTTATCAAGGGTCGAAGTGAATTTGCGGGAATTTTCGAAGTAAAAAAATGCGAAATTCGAAGTAATTTTTTGGATACTTCGACCATCGAATAGGATACTACGACTTTGAGTTTACTTCGAATTCGATTTGAAGTAAAATAGTTTGAATATTCGACCATTCGATAATCAAAGTACTATCTCTTTAAAAACTTTGACTTCAATACTTTGCCAAATTAAACCTGCCGAAGTGCTATGTTAGCCTATGGGGAGTTTGGGGACCTTGTACAGCATTTTTCTAAGTTTTTTGAAGTCGAAGTAAAATCGTACGATAAAATCATTTGAATCGTTCGATTAGAAGGATTGATCGTTCGATGGAACGATTTTACTTTGACCGCAGAATACCCAAATTCGTATTCAAAGTATTTTAATTCGATGGTCGAATTTCAAAGTATTTTTTAATACGAAATTCGACCGTTGATAAATCTGCCCCTTTGGGGGCCGATTCACTAACTTCGAGTGAAGGATTCGAAGTTAAAAAACTTCGAATTTCGACTTTTTTTTGGGCTACTTCAACCATCGAATGGGCTACTTCGACCTTCGACTACGACTTCGAATCGAAGGATTCAAACTAAAAATCGCTCGACTATTCGACCATTCGATAGTCAAAGTACTGTCTCTTTAAAAAAAACTTCGACCCCCTAGTTCGCCATCTAAAAACTTACCGAAGTCAATGTTAGCCTATGGGGAAGGTCCCCATAGGCTTGGCTAACTTTTTTTGATCGAAGGATATTCCTTCGAAGGAATTATGCTTCGATCGTTCGATCGAACTATCTGCGCTAAATCCTTCGACTTCGATATTCGAAGTCGAAGGATTTTAATTCCTAGTCGAATATCGAGGGTTAATTAACCCTCGATATTCGACCCTTAGTGAATCGGCCCCTTAATGTTTAAATGATTTTTCATTAAACTTAAGGTATGAAGATCCAAATAATGGAAAGATCTCTTATCCTAAATACCCCAGGCCATGAGCATTCAGGAAAACCGTTCCCATACCTGTATTACAAAAAAAGGAATTTGTTTGAAAAAAATACTGAATTATTTTCTTAAATGGACCCTATGGGATTCTTTCAGTAATGTGCAGCTAGCCTTCTGGATAACACATTTGCACATCCCACGCCTATGGTAGTCGTCTATATGGCACTAACATGCAAGGAATATCAATCAGTTAACCTGGGTATAATGACTACAGAATGGATATAGGATCCATTATCTAGAAACCCGTTATCCAGAAAATTCTGAACTACAGGAAGGACATTTCCCATAGACTCCATTTTAATCAAATAATTAGCATTTTTGCCACTGACCTCAGTCACAGTGATCTTTAATATATTCTGATGTCACTGATGCCATTGATCGATGATGTCATTGATTTGAAATACATTATGGGGCAGATGTATGAAGGGTCGAATATCGAGGGTTAATTAACCCTCGATATTCGACTAGGAACTAAAATCCTTCGACTTCGAATATTGAAGTCGAAGGATTTAGCGCAAATCCTACGATCGAACGATCGAAGGATTATTCCTTCGATCGAACGATTAAATCCTTTGAATCGAACAATTCGAAGGATTTTAATCCAACGATCGAAGGAATATCCTTCGATCAAAAAAACCTAGGCAAGCCTATGGGGACCTTCCCCATAGGATAACATTGACTTCGGTAGCTTTTAGCTGCCGAAGTAGGGGGTCGAAGTTTTTTTTAAAGAGGCAGTACTTCGACTATCGAATGGTCGAATAGTCGAACGATTTTTACTTCGAATCGTTCGATTCGTAGTCGTAGTCGAAGGTCGAAGCAGGCCCGGACTGGCAATCTGTGGGTTCTGGCAAATGCCAGAGGGGCTGCTATAAGGTCCCATAGAAAGTCACTATTTAGTGGGCTGGTGGGGACTGTGTGGGCCTCTGTGTGGGCTGATTGGGCCTCTGTGTACCTGAAATGCCAGGGCCTATTTTAATTCTCAGTCCGGACCTGGGTCGAAGTAGCCCATTCGATGGTCGAAGTAGCCCAAAAAACACTTCGAAATTCGAGCTTCATGAATCGGCCCCTAGATGATTCACAGTTGATATAGTGTCCACAAAAAAACAAAATAAAGCTTACTACCCCCCCTCCAAATCCAAATTAGGGGCACATTTATCTTTTTTAATGGTTGCTCCTTGTAAAGGCATCCGTTTTGAAGCGGTTAAAAAAATTCGATTTTTTAGCGATCCATTATGCCCTGAATGAGAAAATACTCCATCTAAAAATTGCCAGATTGATGTAAAAGGCAATGGCAGATGTCCCCTTAACCCTCACAAAATGTTCAGAGTTTTCGGGGTTTGATGCTGGTTTTTCAGCAAAAACTCTATTTTTTTTAAGCTTTCAAGCGTCAAACTTGGGTTTTTTGCACGACAATCCGAAAAAGTTGTGTTTTTTCATGTTTTTTTTATTGATAAATATGGGCAAATCATGGATTCAAGTTTGTTCGGACTTTTTTTATTTAGAAAATCTGAAAAATTTGGATTTTGATAACCCCCTTAAAGTATGGACACCCAAATTACGGAAATTATCCAAAAACCATAGGTCCTGAGCCTTTGGGATTACAGGTCCTACCGGTGGTTCCGAAAAACATGATCGACATTTAAGAAAAAAATTGGAAAAAAACAATCAATGCAATGTAATTCGATCAAGATAAAGAAAAACTCAATTGTTTTTTTTTACCTCAATTAATAATAAATCAGCCCACCCAACTATTTTCCCAGTGCTAATATTTTATTTCAAAAATATGTATTTAAGTGCTATTTTTTTTAAAAATGTTCCCTCTGGTTGGGTTTGTTCAACCGTTATTATAACCTACAGCAAAACTTGTTGCAAGTTTGGCAAAAAGAATCAAAATTCTATCACAAAACCGCCATTTTTGTGTGATATTTTCTTATTGGCAGTCTATAGAAATATTTAATTCAATATTTTTTTAAATCATTTGGATCAGGAATACATTTCAGTGAATATTAGAGATTTACAAAAAATATTTATTTTTCCTCCCCTTGCCGAGAAATAGATGGAAATCGACACATTAATCCAGGGTGACGGCACAATTATCAATAAACCAGAACAGGTCCAGAAGTTACAGACTATTAAACAATCGCATTCTGTTGCACATCTGATAAACAGAGAGATATTGCACTCAGAGACATAAACACAGAGATTATTGATATCAATTGAGCGGACAGTTGGGAGAGCAATAAATGCACATTCCAAGAAAGAAATCTTCCAATTTTCCTGCGTTTCTGCAAAGCCCATAAGTAAATCCGGCTTGCTTCTTGATAGGAAAATAAAAGAAAGAACTATCTGGTAAATTACTGCTAGTCTGCTCCTTATTATCCCATCTTGCATCCAACCCTTAGAAACAAGCCTCCTGTCTGCTCTACAAATCCCCTCATTGATTTTCTGTTAAATTCATTATAACTTACAAAAATAATCCTCTTGTATGATGAGTTTTGTTGCCAACCTACCTTTCTATCTGCTTCCAGATGCATTGTGTCTGGCCCAAATACTTGACCTTTTAGGGCCTTGTAATGTGTAGTCTCACAGAGAAATAAATAAGGTCCAAATGACATGGATGTCCTGAAATAACTTGTTTTATAAATTTACATGTACACTTGAATGCAAACTAATTGTAACTTATCCAAAATTCTCATTTATTCCCAATGGCCTATGATATTTCATAAACCCATTACTACATAATTTGACGGATTCAATTTAATTTGAAAAACATTTCTTGTTCTCTTTCATTGTCATGATTCCATTGACGCCTATGGAAAAACCTGGAATTGAATTAGGAGATACGTTTTTGTTCATCCAGTTGATTCTGGCCTAATATGAGGGTAACAGTATCATAAAAGTGACGGCCTGTCTAGCAACTCATAGCAAGAAGATGTTGGGAACCAGCAAATCAGACCTGCTTGGCCCTATTCTAGATCATAGGTTTCCAGACTATACAGTAGGTCCCCAACCTTTTTTACCAGTGAGCCACATGTATTTGTAGTGGAGCAACACAAGCATGGAAAAAATCCCCGGGGATGTCAAATAAGGGCTATGGTAGGCCCTTTGTGGACTGACAGCCTACAAAAGGCTCTGATTGGCAGTACATTTGTTTTTTATGCAACTAAAACTTGCCTCCAAGCCAAGAATCCAAAAATAAGCACCTGCTTTGAGGCCATTGGGAGCAACATCCAAGGGGTTGGTGAGCAACATGTTGCTCGCGAGCCACTGTTAGGAATCACTGGACATCAAAGTTTGCCTAAATTGGTCTACAGTTTAGCCCTTTTTGTCTGAAAGTCTCTGCTCTGCACTGGAAGTTCTTATCACTATCCACTGAGATCCCCAACTAATAGACTGCTGTATTATGTTCAGTATTATCCTTGGTTGGAGAGGTCTGCCTTCGTATCATGATTTTAGCAACTAAATCCACAGGTTGCCCTAACAGCTTCATGCTGGTGTTGTATGCTGTGTGAGTATTTTTTCATCCCTGAAGAAGGCACCTCTTCTTTTTTATGTTATCAATACATGTAGTAAAGCAGGCTTTACTACATGTTCCTTCTCCTGATTTCATGTTCTATGGAAAACTCTGGCATAGACCAGCCAATGAGTTGAATAGCACTTTGTCTTCAAATATTATATGTAAGAATCTCTGTTGTTGTGTTAAAGAAGATCATTGTTGCCACTACAAACTCATAGGGTTTGAGCCCTAAAAATATAAAGTCTATAAACTGGTATTTTTTTTTTGTGATTGAACATTAGCATCAATTTCCAGAATATAGGACACATTCCGAGCTTCTCGCACCCTCTTACATGCAGTTTGTAGGCATGGGAACTCTATCTAAATAATTACCCAGCGTTCCCTTTATCACAGAGCAAGGCTAGTGAGTGTGCAGGTGGTCTACACAGCTACAAATAAGAGATCATTTGTGCTTATGGTAAATACAATTGTTGCCATTAACTACAAGTGTTTGTTGAGTTTTCTCTTTAGAGATACAAAGTTTGAAGTCATAAAAGTATCCAGATCAGATGATCACTGGTTATCAGATGAAACTCTAACATTCCAAACAATAGCGGCACAGTTACACTTCTCCAGACGTAATTGGATCTGACAATTAGGTGTTAAATGAGAGGAAGTGACCATGTGTAAAATGAAATGATTCAGGATAACACTTTCTTGGGCCACTATTAACCTTTCCATAGAAACATGTGGCATTCTGACAAAAGTAATATATTTGAACAATATGTATAGGATACAAGGTGATTAAATAATTGCTTTCTGATTTGTAAGATCAGTAATGGCAAGTTGCATATGTCTCACTGAATTTTTCTGAATTGTTTCAGTGATGTTCGGGAGGAAATGTAGATTCCCAAGCAGTGTGGCTGCACCCTAAGTATGATTCAAATCATGGATGGGAACCAGGTCTCAAGGCAAATTAGGGTGAAATTTAGGAGAGGATTCTTAATTGTACTTTGCATGATCGCAAAACAGGAGGGTTGTCATGAACGTGTTTTGTGTACTTGCAACTTTGTTATGTGCAGACTTGGTCAAAAGTTGCAGCCAACCCATGGCTGCCAGAGGCAAAAGAGGACAGAGGGTCAATTATGGGGTCGTTCCTGCTGAAATATAATATATATGTGGTTCTTACTAACGGATTGGAAGAGATGGCACCAAAAAACTTCTATATTCCTGAGTCCAAGATGCCTAAAATATGTTAAGGTCTCAGTAGGTTGACTAATATATGTGTAAAATGATTTTGCAAACAGGGTTCCCACTGGAAAACATTTTCCCATATCACTTTAAGATTTCAAATGCACATTAGGCATGACTTGGGCTGCCTAGGATGCAACAGAAATCTCCTTATCTACAAAGTCCCAATCTAGCTTTTCTTCAATGTCCCTAGGCTCATGGTCTCCCATTTCCCATTCTGGCTCCAGTGTCAACTTTCACAACAATTATTTAATAGAGAATCTCCAGTAAATCTTTCTGTTCTTCCACATTTTTTGAGGGTAGCATCAAAGTGGTTGGCAAGATATTAAATAACAGAAACAGTGAGGAACACAATGTGATCAACGGAAATACTGTCTACATTTATTGGAAGAGGTTTCTTCCTATAATCAGACAAAGAGCTTACATCCTTTGTTAGATATTTACAGTGCGTGAGCAAGAACTATAAGGGCAAAGTGTTGGGAGAGCTTCACAGCTCCTAAAATATCAAACAAAGTGGGAGTCATTGATGGTTTTACTTTTCTTTAAAAGATTTGTTATTTACAGATCAACAGTATGCAGACGTGCTAATAATAATGTGCATTTTGTACATTTTCTTTACTAGGGTTTCTGTGTGAGGATGGAGGCCTTCTCTGCCCAGTTCTAGAAGTCGCCCTGCAGAGCTTACAGTCACCTATGTAGCAATTCTACAAACGCATTTCCAACTGGTCTGCTCCCTGTATAGGCCTACAGTCACATCCTGCTTGGATTTGAACTGGTGACCTGCTGTTTTCTAGACAGCCTACCTGCCGCTGCTCTATACGAGCAGTCAGAGGGGCTCTTCGTTTATGCTATGGTCACCTTCAGTTTCCAGGTAGGCATAGTAAATTCACCCGTGGTCAATTTGGCCACAGGTACTCAGAGTTTGCCATCAGTGTGGCTGTCTAGTGCTCATTTCATTGCCCAACGTAGGTCAAGCTTGCTTGTTCCTTTGTGCTGATTTCCTTTGCTAATTTCTGGTTCCTATTTGTTTGACATCTCAAGTGGTTGCTTTTCTGGTTCTGACCCTGGCCTATTCCTGACCTAGAGTTTGTCTTATGTCTCAAGTGGTTGCTTATCTGGTTCTGACCCTGGCCTTTTCCTGACCTGGAGTTTGTCTCACGTCTCAAGTGGTTGCTTTTATGTTCTGATCCTGGCCTATTTTTGTCCTAGAGTTTGTCTTATGTCTCAAGTGGTTGCTTATCTGGTTCTGACCCTGGCCTTTTCCTGACCTAGAGTTTGTCTCACGTCTCAAGTGGTTGCTTTTATGTTCTGACCCTGGCCTATTCCTGACCTAGAGTTTGTCTCACGTCTCAAGTGGTTGCTTTTATGTTCTGACCCTGGCCTATTCCTGACCTAGAGTTTGTCTCACGTCTCAAGTGGTTGCTTTTCTGGTTCTGACCCTGGCCCTTTCCTGAGCTAGAGTTTGCCTCACGTCTCAAGTGGCTGCTTTTCTGGTTCTTTTCCTGGCCTGTTCGTGACCTAGAGTTTGTCTCACGCCTCAAGTGGTTGCTTTTCTGGTACTGACCCGGCATGCCTGACTACGGTTATTCAGTCTCTGACTTCTTCTCTGCTTTAACGTCTGGCTCCCTCGATTGCCCCTGTGGGAGTTACTGGATTCTCATGAGATAAGACCTGGCAGCACCTGAGTAGCTGAGGGCTAGGTCTGAGGCCAAAGGTTGCAGAAGATCACACCTAGACGGGGTTTGCCATACTTGACACCTACATCATCTACTGCCTGAGACCCGCCTCCTATGCTTGTACCTTTTAAGAAAATGCAGAGTAGTGCGGGGGGCATAGACCATATAATTTGCGCCACTTCTGGTTTTCCATGACACTCAGTGCTGAGCAGGAGCACGCACATGGATGCTGATCTTTTCATGACTTACTGTGTGCATACTCCAGGCTGGGAAAATAAGCATATACATCAAAAGTTGGAATAGGGACTCTGCCAACAATGCCATGCTGCTCTTCAAAAATGTGGGAGGAAAAGATAATAAGAGTTTTCACAGAAGGCACAGAGAATAGACTTAATGGAGGTGGTTTGTTCTCCTTTAAGAAGTCAAAATACTACAGTGATGTTAACTATGAGTTACATGTAGGATCTCTGACCTACTTACTATAAAATAGTTCAAAACCATTGAACATAACATACAAACTCTTTTCTAGCTAGAACTGAGGCTAGGACTCCATCTCTGCAAAGCCACTTTGCATTGCATTGCAAAACCCCAACTTTGTCCCTTTGGATATGTCTAACAAAATGCTGGAATTCCTCATGAATCTGATGAAGATGAGTGTAGGGCTGCCCAAACCAGGGGTTGACAGCCATAGTTGTCCAGCTTGAATATAAAGCAATATATGGGAAAGCAATTCCATATCTGCTTAGTAGCTTCAAACACATTTTTTTTGTATATTTATATAGATGAGAGCAGAGGATCTCTTCTTTTTGTCTGGCTAGAACTGAGCTTAGAACTCCACCTCTGCAAAACTGCACCACCAACATACCCTGCCTAAATTCTAGTGGACCCAGAAGAAGGCTACAAAACCACACCTGAAATATTTTCTAAGAAGAGGAGAAAATGAGTTATCTAAAACAGGCATTAAACCAGTCTCTGTTGAATACTGTGTTAATACCAGAACCCTACTATTTTCTCACTGTCTGAACAGGCATCCAACCCTGTCTTAAAATGACTTGCATATCTTCAGTAGAACCGCTGAAGGAAAAAGAAATAAGGTTCTCCTCTACTAAACTTCACACATTGTTTGCAGTCACAAAGAGGAACTTTGTTTTTGATGAAAGTGAGGTTTTCTTTGTCTTTCTTTCCTTTTGTTTTGAGACAAGTCAATTACTTTGTCAGTTTCCGTTGTGTTTGACAACTAAAATATTCGCTTTTTTACTGTTAATATAAATATTTGTTTAACTTTTCCAATAACACTTCAGACTGTGTATCCAAAACAGTGTTTTATTTTTTTTTCTTATAAAACTGCTTTATAAGAATTCCCTGAACTTCCAGTTTCGTTAATTCCAATAAATTCTGGAGTCATTGCCCATTGCAAGTTCATTAACTGATTGACCTCAGCATTAACACCCCCCTCGGCCAGGGTTGTCTTGGAAACAAAGCTTCCTGTGCGTAATCCAAGATTATCTGGTTCTTTATCCTGCATGTGACCCTTAATTACTCACTAAACTCAAATGGTCCTCTAAAAATCACAAGGGGGGGTTAATATGTCCTTCCAGAACTGGTCAAGCCAAGATGACACTGAATTTGCAGGTTATTCAAGTGACCTGATCCCTAAAGGCGTCCCTTTCAGTGGGGAGAAGTGCCAGGCCAGTAGGTGTGTTGTCACACAGTCAGACACTTACTTTTATGTTATCTTTGTGCATCTATTAGCCAATCTCATGGAGAGCAGCCTTTGTTTTACACTCACTGTGGATAATTGTACAGGGTGACTCTGAACTAATGGTGCCTACAACTTCATGTGTAGCAATTTTTATATATTAAAGCTGTACTACAGGGTGAGATTTGCAATGAATATGTATTTATATTCGTCCTGACCAAACATTGGACCTTCAAGGAGGCTTTGGGCAAAGGTTGGACCTTCAAAGGGACCTTGACAAATGGTAGGACTATCAAGGTAAGAACTGGTCAAATGTTGAACCTTCAAGGAGGCTTTGGGCAAAGGTTGGACCTTCAAAAGGGACCTTGACCAATGGTAGGACTTTCAAGGTGAGCCCTGGTCAAACGTTAAACCTCCAAGGAGGCTTTGGGAAAAGGTTGGACCTTCAAAGGGGACCTTCCCCAATGGTAAAACTATCAAGGTGAGCCCTGGTCAAACATTGGACCTTCAAGGAGGCTTTTGGAAAAGGTTGGGCCTTCAAAGGGGACCTTGACCAATGGTAGGACTATCAAGGTGAGCCCTGGCCAAAGGGTGGATCTTCAAGGAGACTTTGGGCAAAGGTTGGACATTCAACCAATGTTATAACATTCAAGAGGGCCCCTGGCCAAAGAGTGAACCTTTAAGAAGATTATGCTCCTCCTCAAACTACTTTTATTGTTCTTCACATTGAGACATTTATGGCAAAGTTTAGCATCACATTGTTGTGCATAATTATTTACACCCAGACATTGCAAGAAATGTGAGCATTTAGGGGCAGATTTATCAAGGGTCGAAGTGAAAATTCGAATTTCGAGCTATTTTTTGTGTACTTCGGCTAGGGAATAGTCCAAATTCGATTCAAATTTGAAAAAAAATTCGAAATTTATCATGTACTGTCTCTTTAAAAATTCGACCATTCACCATCTGAAACCTGCCGAATTGCTGTTTTAGCCTATGGGGGACCTCCTAGAACATATTTGGAGTCAATTGATGGACTTGGAAAAAATCTAAGTTTTTTTTTTTGAAGAAACTTCGAATCGAATTTGATCGAATACAATTTTACTTTCGGTTGGTCTTCTTGTATTCGAATTTCAATGTTTTTTTTTATTATTCAAAATTCGACCCTTGATAAATCTGCCCCTTAATGTGGTAACCCCTATGGTTCACAGGGGCTTGGCCTAATACCAGGTATAATTAGCATAAAGTACATGACCCAATACACATTAATAGCACTGGGTGCTATCCAGATGTTCACTGACTGTGATACAAAGCCTGCCTTTAAAAATGGATTGCTGGGAGAGGGGAAGCAAGAAACTTCAAAAAACTTTAAAAAAATAGCACAGACTTATAACGGATAATATATACATGCTGCATTTCTGTTTTCCAGGTCCTTTAGCCGTTACCTTTCATTGCAATTGGTAGTCTTTTATCTGTCAGTGATGCAGTCTTTGCTTTTTAAGCACGGTCTTCTTTAAGTTCTCTGTGGCTGCAAATCAAGTGACATGGCATACGGCACCTCCCAACATTTTGGAAATAGAAAGAGGGATAAAAAGATTTGCCACGCGGAGAGTGGTGAAGATGTTTTGACCACGCCCACTTGTGGTCACACCCCCTAATTACCATGTTAATTTTACAAAATTTGCAGGTTATTAAAGTTTGAACACATTTCTGTGGTTTTGATGTGTTATTAGAGTTTTGCTAATGAAGTTGAATTTCCCTTTAAGCTGCAAGTCACAGTTTCCCCAAGAGACCTGCTTTTCTTAAATTGTTACAATTGTTTCTTTGCTTATCTTAAATCGTTACAAATGTATCTAAGTGCACCTGCCCCGTATTCTGGGCTCTCTGCCAAAAGCCAATTAAATTACAAACTTTGTATCTTTTTCTAGCTGTTCAGTGCGGAAGATCAAAGAAAATGTCGGGATATTTCAGTAACAAACCCGGGACTGCGGGTTGAGCTGTCAAAATTGGGACTGTCCCGTGGCAATTTTTGTCATTCAGATTTTTTCATCCTATTATAAAATGACAGGAAATTATTATTATTTTTTAAATGATTTCTGGATGGACTACAGCAAGTCATAAATGTCCCTTTGCTTGACAGGTGGATTCACTGTACTGTATTCCCAGTGAGAGAATGGTCGGCCTGTCCATTTAATTAGATGGCTAGTGAATGACAATTTCGGTGGCTGACTTGGAAGAGCCCTCAGGTTATGGATCATGGTGGTCTAACCCAGGTAACACAATTAAATCTGCTCTGAATAGCTCTTCTTGATTTAAACAGCACTTAATCACAAAATGAAGGGTTTCAATTTACGTCAGTGCTGACATTTTTTTTTGGCAAGGATTGTATTCCTCAAAAGGAAGCACGAATAATGCAAGCCAACTCACTTTCAATGGCAGCTCTTTAATTGGCACGGGCTGGAATTCTGATTGGTTGTCACACTTCAGATTTATCAGAAGTCGATTTTGTTTTACTTGTTAAAAATTTACCTTTTTTCAGGCAAGTTAAATTATAATTTTAAATTAACCTTTTAAGAGATAAAAAAAAAATATCACACTTTTTACCAGAATGGAAAAACTCTTCCACTATTTTCCAACCAAAAAAGGGGTTTGCTGCAAATTCAGTCGTCCAATTTGAGAAGTTTAAAAAACGTAGGGGGGTCGTGCACAATATACTCTCTCTGTCTCTCTGTCTCTGTCTCTCTCTATAAATAACATCACAATATATAGCTGATTAGTAAGTAATTCAGGTCATTAGTACATGGCAGCTCCAAAACCAGCACAATTAGCATCACATTGTAATAACAGCCCTGTAGCACCAGCTTATGTGACATTTTCTGCTTCATAATTTGTGACAACCAATGTACTTATATTCTCAACAGCTGCCCAGAGCCACTGACACTTCTAACAAAATTCAAAATGGGGAGCTCTTGTGACAACTTTGAAGGCCTGGATCTTCATAACCAATAGTAGTGGCTGAATTTATTCGGCAAATAAATTCGCGAATTTGCAGCGAAAATTCATCAGTGTTGGGAAAACCTTGATGCTGGCCAACGGATCAAATGCCGACGCCAATTTTGACGCAAGCGAATTGTCGCCAGGCGTCAAAATCACTTGCGTTTTTTTTCGCCAGTTTTGCGAGTTTCACGGAAAATTCGAGGAGAAGCGAAACGGGACAAATTCGCCTATCACTATTTACTAATATAGAGATGCCAATCCTTTCGGCTGTTGCAATAAGTCCAGTATATAAAATATAGCATTTCTAGCTATATTCATTTTTAGGGTTTAGTTCTCCTTTAAATGAATACTGGCATTTGTAGTTAAATGTGCATAGAAAAGGCCACATTCTATCTCTAGAATACTTTACTGACAAGAATGGCAGGCTACCTTAACTGAGAAGAATGTCAAATGACTAGGGATGCCAGTTTGCTAGGCACCCCACAGTGAATAAAGTTGCTTACTTTTTAACCCCAGGCCATAGTCTCGGAGGCCCAGTTAGGCATTGGGCTAATAACCTGTTGCAGTTTGGGGGGATTGCTGCAGTGGGGGGGGCCATCCCTGCTAACTAGGGACCTTATGATTTGTCATAAGCAGTCCTGGTGGCACATAAAAGCAGAGCCAGGCTGATAGATTTGGGTGCCCAAGGCCAGACCACTGGCAAACTAAAACCCACCGACTTTTCCCTCCGGGTCCTTCACCACTCCTGCTGCCAGAAACAAACCCACACCCCTTCCCCCTGGGTCCTTTGCCACTTGCTTCACTCCAGGTGCCAAACACAAACCCACTCCCCCTTCTGGGCTGGCTCCTTTTCTGCCACTGCCCCCGCCACTAGTTGCCCCCATCCCCATTGCTCCCCGCAGAAGAATGGAGCAGGAGGAATAGGGCAATTTTTCCTTCTCCAAATTGCACCCCCTCAAGCTGTAACTTAGGCAGTCACCTACCTCTACTTCTACATAACAGCCTCTACCAATACTCTAATTCGCATATGAAAAAAGACAAACAAAAATGTGTCAACAGTTAATCACCCATTAACATGGCTCCCATATTTACTAAAGTGTGATTCAATAAATTCTTTCTGTAGCTGGGGTTGCTACCATTGCTGGAGGTTATACCTGAACAAAGGGGCGGAGCAGATAGCACTGGGGGTGGGGCAGTGATATTGGGGTGGGCATGATGGGCATCAAAGACAGGTAGGGTTGCCACCTTCTCTGTATTTTACCGGCCAGGCCAGTAAAAATGTTGCTTCACCCTAATGTTATTAATAGGGAAAAAATATAAATATACAGGAAGGCCGGTATTTTTTTCTAAAAAAGATGGCAACCCTAGAGACGGGCCCAATTATTTCGGTGGAGTTATGACGCTAGGTGGGATTATTGCACCACTTAGATGCAACTGGCTCGATTTCTGTCTAGTTTTCTCAAAGTTTTAAATCAGAAAGAAAGTTTTGAATGGACAACCCTTTAAAAAACTGAGATATCAAGTTCAAAACCACAATTCTCTTTACCTAAATTCTGCCTCTGAGTAAGGCCAATCCTTTAATTACAGGTATGGGATCTATTATACAGAAATCAGTTATCCAGGAAGCTCTAAAATACAGCAATGCCTATTTAGAAAAACAATAAATTTTTGATGGATTTGCTTTTTTGTTTTGTTTCTGTAATAATAAGAAACTAGTGGCACTTAATAATTAAGCCATGTTGAGAAGTGTATTTTAATATAAAAATGTTTTGCGTTTATTGGTCAGATTATTGTTCGGGTTTCGCAAGGCTGAAAACCCAAATATAAAGTTGAGACCAGAACACTACAGACCTCTGTGGAAACATGTTTTACATTTTATAAAAAATAAAAAGCATATACAATTGTTTCGGGTAAAAAATCTATATTTCTATTCCCCCAAGAAGCTGCTGAGAAATGCTCTTTCTGCCATTGGACTACTATTAGCAGCCCTGCAAGACTAAGGTCTCATTTTCAAAACCAACCAAAGTCAGCTACAAAACCAGCCCAAAAATAGTCGAGAGGCACTTGAAAAGAAGCCAAAAAATAGCACAATATGTGCAGTGAAAAAAAAAATCTAAAAAATAAATGAATATATGTGAAAATACGCCTTTTTCAAATTTTCACTGTTTTGCAAATTTTTCCATGCAGCAAAATGGGACAGATTTGTCCATCACCAGAGGTATAATCACAGAGGGGGGCCCATAAGGCCCTAATACATGTACAATTTCAATAAATATTGGTAAAACAAGTCCACCTCTAGACAGTTTGGTGGCCAGCAGATTTCTGCCCCAAAATTGTTTGAAATTGAGGAAAGTCGCCGGAAAACACAAGAATGTTTAAAGGGATACTGTCATGGGAAAAAATGTTTTTTTTTTCAAAACGCATCAGTTAATAGTGCTGCTCCAGCAGAATACTGCACTGAAATCCATTTTTCAAAAGAGCAAACAGATTTTTTTATACTCAATTTTGAAATTTGACATGAGGCTAGACATATTGTCAGTTTCCCAGCTGCCCCAGTCATGTGACTTGTGCTCTGATAACCTTCAGTCACTCTTTACTGCTGTACTGCAAGTTGGAGTGATATCACATCCCCTCCCTTTCCCCCCCCAGCAGCCAAACAAAAAGAACAATGGGAAGGTAACCAGATAGCAGCTCTCTAAAAGATCCGATCCTCATCGTGAGACCACGATTGTCTCGGAACGATTGTACGATCATACGAATTGACCATCAACTAAAAGACCAATTTGCCAGGAAAACGAAGGGTATCTGCCTGCTTGGCCCTGCAAACATAGATAGATTGCACTGGGACCGACAAAGATTTTTTGACCTGGCAGATCAATTTCCAGACAGATGTCGGCCGAAAAATCGTAAGATGTACGATCGTTCGAATCCCACTAACCGTACGATAATTTCGAAGGATTGGTCGGACTTCCCTAAAATCGGTCGTTCGGCAAAAATAATCTATGGGGAGCTTAACACAAGATAACAGATCCCTGGTAGATCTAAAAACAACACTCAAAAGTAAAAGCCAAGTCTCACTGAGACTGATTCAGTTACATTAAGTACAAGAAATAACAGCCTGCCAGAAAGTAGCTCCATCCTAAAGTGCAGGCACAAGTCACATGACTGGGGCAGCTGGGAAACTGGCAATATGTCTAGCCCCATGTCAGATTTCAAAATCGAATATAAAAAAATCTGTTTGCTCTTTTGAGAATTGGATTTCAGTCCAGAATTCTGCTGGAGCAGCACTATTAACTGATGTGTTTTGAAAAAAACATGTTTTCCCATGACAGTATCCCTTTAAGCATGACAGGAGATTGAGGTATAGAGACTAAAATCTGATCATTTCTACACAATCAATCCTATTGCATACTGGGTTTTGTAGTCTCTTGACAGTCAGCAAATTGTTAAAAACTACATTACCCAACATGCATTCAGAGACACAAACTTGGCACATTAGGGCAAGAAAAAACTAAAAACCAAAATGTAGCCCAGTAGGCTAGTTTGTAATTTCAAAACCCGTTTGGGAATTAAATTAGCAGCCCAATTTGGCTTGAAAACAACCATCCTGGCAACCCTGAGTCTGACAGAGAGCAGTACAGATAGAGCTTGCATCTTGTTGCCAGGAAGATAAATGGCGGCCAGGGAGCTACCTGTAAGCACACATTTACTATGAGACCGAGTAGGCTGTATAGTGACCCTCAGCGGCCGGAGGACAACATTGAGCGTGTATTCTACTGAAGGGTCTGACAGCCGGGTTGCCTTAACCCCGCCCACTTCCACCTCTGGCTGCCAATCACTGAGCGCCCTGTTGGCTCTGTAGGTTCTCCGCTATCATGGCTACGTCAGCATTGGGCAAGATGGCGGTGCCCATGCAGCAGGAGCAGCTCCGTGTGGCAACCGGGCTCCGTTCCCTTCTCTTTCTGTGGCTGCTGAGTTTAGTGGGAGCAAATGAAGGGCAGGCGGCACAGGACACCCCACACCGGCGGTTCGAGTATAAATACAGCTTCAAAGGTCCTTACCTAGTGCAGAGCGATGGCACTGTTCCTTTCTGGAGCCACTCTGGCAGTAAGTATTGGGCAGCACATTCATGAGGGAACTGCCAGCTCCTTGCCAAGGGCTCTACTGTAACCAGCCGCTCTGAACTAATTGTCCCAGCTTGTACAGACAGACTGAGGCACAAGGAGCATGATGGGAGTGGTAGTTTGTTATGTAGCAGCTGCACAGCATCAGGTTACTGCTGACACTTTCCCAGAGCCTGACATTGCTATAATGAGGCTACTTGTGCCTCCTCCTCCTCCTCCTCTGCATCAGACGTTTATGTGCTGTATTTGTACATACACGAGCCCCTTTGTGAGGAGAGTTGTAGTTTCACAACAGCTGGGGGCCCAGATGGGACAGTCCTACTGTGGCACCTGCAACTGATCCTTCTAGTCTCCCTTAAAGGGGGTTTGAGTTAATGTTTCATGTGATGTAGAGAGTTTTCATTGGTTTTTATTATTTGTGGTTTTTGAGTTATTTTGTTTTTTACTCAGCAGCTCTTCAGTTTGTAATTTCAGCATCTGGTTGCTAGGGTCCAAATTACCTTAGCAACCATGTATTGATTTGAATAAGAGGTTGGTATATGAATAGGAGAGGCCTGAATAGAAGGATCAGTAATAAAAAACATTTGTAGCCTTACAAAACACTTGATTTTTATGTGGGTCAGCGATCGTTATTTGAAAGCTGAAAAGAGTCAGAAAAAGACACCAAATACAGGTATGGGACTTGTTATCCAGAATTCTCAGGTCTTGGGGGTTTTCCGGATAACGGATCTTTCCGTAATTTGGAGCTTCATAACCTTAAAGGAAACCTATACCCTTCAAACAATGTAGGTCTCTATAAAAATATATTGCATCAATCAGCTCATATGTAAAACCCTGGGATCGTAGGATTCACAGTGCACACAAACACACCAAACAAACCATACTTGTTAGATCACATGAGCCAATTAACAGACAGAGTTCTGTCTTTGCTCCCAGACAACTCTGTCTGTTAATTGGCTCGTGTGACCTAACAAGTATGGTTTGTTTGTGTGCACTGTGAATCATACAATCCCAGGGGATTTTTTACTACTAAAAAAGTATATTATTATGATAATGGTTTATTTACATGAAGCAGGGTTTTACATATGAGCTGTTTCATGCAATATCTTTTTATAGAGACCTACATTGGTTCAGCTTTTAGGTAACTTTTAGTATGTTATACAATTCTAAGCAACTTTTCAATTGGTTTTCATTATTTATTTTTTATAGTTTTATAGTTATTTGCCTTTTTCTTCTGACTCTTTGCAGCTTTCAAATGGGCGTCACTGACCCCATCAAAAAGCAAATGGTCTGTAAGGCTATTGTTGTTATTGCTACTTTTTATTACTCGTCTATTCAGTCCCTCTCCTATTCATATTGCAGTCTCTAATTCAAATCAATGCATGGTTGCTAGGGGAATTTGGACCCTAGCTGACAGATTGCCTAAAATGCAAACCGGAGAGCTGCTGAATAAAAAACTAAATAACTTAAAAGCCTTAAATAATAAAAAATGAAAACCAATTGCAAATTGTCTCAGAATATCACCCTCTACAGCTTACTAAACATTAACTCAAAGGTGAACAACCCCTTTAAGGGCTTCAAGCATGGCTGCCTGCAAAAGTCTTCCTATGCACCTATGAGAATTTTATGGAGAGTCACAGGGGTATCGTGAGATACTGTGGGACACCATGAGCAGCTTCATAACTTGCATATTAGCAGGAGTAAAATGAAAAGTGTAGCTGATGTTGCAGAACTACACCTCCTTCAATTGTTGTTAATGGAGACTCTATTTGCTGTCTACCAATGTCATATTCTGGCCAGGTGCCCCCCAGTGAGCCCAAGGCTAGCACCCTCTCTGTCCTGCGTGACACCCTTGTTGTGTGAAACCTTGATTGTGATGCAGAGCTTTGAAGTTTGCTGAAATCTGTAAATGTTTATTAATGAGCGCCTGGGGATTGGAAATCAATCTTTCCCTTATTTCTGTGCTTGACGTTCACAAACCCTGAGCTTTGTTCACGAAAATGTTTGCCACAAAAAAAAAGTTTTGCGAGATTTCTATTCCGTGAAAATGTTGCCTCCTGCCTTTGGCTTGGGAGGCCTAAAGCAGAAATCATTTAAAACCCTCCAATAAACAGACAGTTCAGAGGAGCCTCATTTATTTCTCAGTTTTGTCCAAGTTTGTGGTCTGATTCGTCTCTGTGCACTCGTTTGCAGGGCTGGTTCACTGTTAAGTTACATTTTAGTACGTTATAGAATGTCTCGTTCTAAGCAGCATTTGGTCTTCATGTTTTATTTTTTTTTTATATTTTTTGACAGATTTCATCTTCTGACACTTTCCAGCTTCCAAATGGGAGGGGTCACTGACCCCATCTAAAAACAAGTGCTCTGTAAGGCTGCAAATTAGGGATGCACCAAATCCAGGATTGGGCTTTTTCAGCAGGATTTGTACGAATCCTTGTTCCTGGCCGAACCGAATCCAAAATTAGGGGCAGGAAGGGAAATCATGTGACTTTTCATCACAAAACAAGGCAGTAAAAATTTTTTTTCCACTTTTTCCTTTCTCGCCTCTAATTTGCATATGTAAATTTAGATTTTTTTCAATATTTGGATGAATTTTTCACGAAGGATTTGTTGATTCGGCCCAATCCAAAATAGTGGATTTGCTGCATCCCTACTACAAATGTATTGTTATTGCTACTCTTTATTAGGGATGCACAGAATCCACTATTTTGGATTCTGTCGAACCCCCGAATCCTTCACAAAAGATTTGGCCGATTACCAATCCGATTTCTAATTTGCGTACGCAAATACTATACTTTCTTGTTTTGTGACAAAAAGTCACACAATTTCCCTCCAGCCCCTAATTTGCATATGCGGGAGGGAAATTGTGTGACTTTTTGTCACAAAACAAGGAAGTAAAAATGTTTTCCCCTTCCCACATATGCATATGCAAATTAGGATTTGGTTCGGCTGGGCAGAAGTATTCAGCTAAATCCAAATCCTGCTGAAAAAGACCAAATCCTGGATTCGGTGCATCCCTACTTTTTATTACTCCTCTTTCTATTCAGGCCTCTCCTATTCATATTCCAGTCTCTTAGTCATATCAATACATGGTTGCTAGGGTAATTTGGACACTAGCAACCAGATAACTGGAATTGCAAACTGGAGAGCTGCTGAATAAAAAGTTAAATAACTCAAAAACCACAAATAATAAAAAATGAAAACTGATTGCAAATTGTCTATCATTCTCTACATCGTACTAAAAGTTAATTTAAAGATGAATAATATATTTTTTAGTGGCAGTTTGGTCATGGTGAGTTTGACAATAAATGATGTCACAATAATATAGGGAATATACCCTTACACAGAAAAGGAAAAATAAAACTTGTCGTCGAGTCTGACCCTTATCACCGGAGGACTGTTAAAGATGAATCATTGTAAGATTTTGTTGAATTAATGGACCTTAAACCTTAAGAGCACTGGGACAATATTCCCTATCACTCCTTGTTATATCTTGGGAGACGTTGAGGCCCGGCATTGGTCGGACTTATCAGAGTTTTTCCGCACTGGATTATGACTTGTAGTGGGAGATAAGCTTATTAAACTGGCTGTGTAGCACTAGAGCTCTGGAAATAAGCAGAATTGAATGGGGAATTCAGCATCTGCCATGCAAATCTGAGTGGAACTGAGAGTTTCAGGTTTGACTGATATAAAGATAACTGTTATTACCAGTGTACTTCCCCCTCCCCTTTTTTTATTTTAAAGGGGAACTATCGAAAATGAACATTTAATATAAGCTTCATCATACTGAAATAAGAAACTTTCTCAATTAAAATACTGTACTGAAATAATCAAGTTTCTCTTCATTCTCTCTTCATGCAGCAGTTGGGTGTCAGATCAATAAGAAAAATAATGCCAGTACCTTTGTTTGCTGCAAATCGGGATGTTCCCAAATTGTATTCCATAGTGCTACAGACACTCGGCAAGGATCAAAGTTTCGAGGGCCATGTGGTCCCGAAATGTTTGATCCCTGCCTATGGCAGTAGAGAAAACAGAAACCAAAATAGTAATGATGCTCATTGAATTGTGTTTCCCCTTTTAAACTTTCCACTTCCGGTAGTGATGTGTACAGTTAATTCCTTACATTCAATCCGTTACCACCACCATTTGGCTAAATTTTCTACTCACTAGCTGAAAATTTGATATATTGCCCATAGTATCTCACTCTTCTCCTGGATCCGGCCTACAAAATAGTGTAACACCATTTATTAAGTTAAAATACTTTAAAAACAAATTACACTCACATTTGGTTGTTTGAAGTCAATCACACATAAATGCATAAAGTCTCACAGGCTGTTAGCTCCTGCCTGCGTGTGTCCCACAAATAGGGTTGCCTAGCCGGTAAAACACCTGCCGGGGCCGGTATTACAAATTTACCGGCAATGTAGCTGCCGGTAAATTTGTAATACTCCTAACAAAAGCCCTCGGCTGCCCCCAACCAGCTCAAGATTTACTGTTTTTTTGCTGTCTTCTGGCCAATCGTATGTTTAAGCCCCACCCCTTTACTGCATGACAATCCCCTTTTTGTGTCACGACCTGCCCCCTTTTACGGCACGACCCGCCCATTTGCTCCACCACCAGCCGGTAAGCATTGTATTAAAAGGTGGCAACCCTACCCACAAACCTTATGCCATGTTTGAATCTTAGTTATCGTAAATACCTCTGGGCTGATGGTGGCTTGATGTGTTATTGTTCATTATCAATTTTAGTAACACTAATACATTGGTCTTTTACTTTTACCGTTTTGTAAATATGCAATTACAGGTATAGGATCCGTCATCTGGAAACCCGTTTTCCAGAAAGCTCCAAATTATGGAAAGGCCGTCTCCCATAGACTTTATTTCATCCATATAATCTAAATATTTAAAAATGATTACTTTTTTCTCTGTAATAATAAAACAGTATCTTGTACTTGATCCCAACTAAAATATAATTAATCCTTATTGGAGGCAAAACCAGCCTAATGGGTTTATTTAAAGGGATACTGTCATGTGAAAACATGTTTTTTTCAAAACGCATGGGAAAACAGTTTTTTTTTATATTCAGTTTTGAAATCTGACATGGGGCTAGACATATTGTCAGTTTCCCAGCTGCCCCCAGTCATGTGACTTGTGCTCTGATAAACTTCAGTCACTCTTTACTGCTGTACTGCAAGTTGGAGTGATATCACTGCCCTCCCTGATGCGTTTTGAAAAAAACCTGTTTTCCCATGACAGTATCCCTTTAATGTTTACATGTTTACCTAGTAAACTTAAGGTCCGAAGATCCAAATTACTGAGAGATCCATTATCCGGAAAACCCCAGGTTCCAAGCATTCTGAATAACCGTTCCAATACCTGTACTTTTAAACCAAATTTTGCCATGTATCAGCATCTCCCCTAAAGGAGAAATATACAGTCTGTTTATAGTTTAATATGCAGTATAATTCTCCCACAGCTCCCTGGCATTCCTACATGGTATTACTATGTGACCCACGCACATATTCTCTCTTTCAGATGCAATTCCTAGCGCTGATCAGATTAGGATAACGCCATCTTTAAAAAGCCAGAAAGGATCGGTATGGACGAAAACTTTGGCAAACTTTCAGAACTGGGAACTGGAGGTGACATTCCGAATCACAGGACGGGGCAGAATAGGAGCTGATGGATTGGTATGCATCGGCTCGTAATTTGTAATATTGTTTTAATTACTTGTTTTCTCTGGTTTTACCATTGACACAGACTTGCTTTGTTCTTTATATTGTAGGCAATCTGGTTCACTGCGGCCCAAGGACTTGACGGAGACGTCTACGGTGCATCTGATTCCTGGAATGGCGTTGGGATATTTTTTGATTCCTTTGATAATGATGGAAAGGTTTGTTGATTCAGCTTCTGGACTTTGTCACCATGGTCACTTGCTGTTTGCTTAAGACCTAAAAACTGAATATCAGACAAAACACCTGTTTGGCATTAGCCTTGGCACATTTGTTAATGATTAACATGGGGACGTCTAGTTTCTTTTGGCAGCAAAGAAGTGAATCTTGCTTTGGGTGTACGTTATATATAGGCCCTTGCCTGCCTTAACTAGACACTGTATTCAGTCATTAAGGATTCATCCTAGGGGGTTATTTATTAAAATCCCAATTTTTCTAATTATTTTATTTAAAAAAAGTCCGACCAAATAGAATCCACGATTTGACCTTATTTATTAATGAAAAAAAGCTTGATTTACTCGAATCGGGGAAAACCTCGATAAAATCGAGCGAAAAACTCAGTTGTATGATTTTTTTCAAATTTTTTTGTGGCTTTTTCCCCAAAACCTGAATTCTTCGATTTTTGCCCAAAAAGCCCAACATAGTTGGATTTTCAGGCTAATTCCAGAGCAGACAACAGAAACTTCCAAGTAGGATAGGGTCCTCTCCCATTGACTTCTATACAACCTCAGCAGGTCTGAGATGCCGGAAATTTGGATTTTATAGTAACCTAAAATTTTTCGAGTTTTTAGCATTCGGACTTTAATAAATAACCCCCTTAATGTTGCACTTTCTTGAACACCAACAGTTTGTATGACCGAAGGTTGAATTTTAAGTATTACATTTTCTTTATTGCAGAAAAACAACCCTGCCATATTGGTTGTGGGTAACAACGGCAAGCTTGTTTATGACCACCAGAAGTAAGTTTTGTTTGGTTTTTTTCTCATGCTCCTTTTGCAAATTTCTCACCATTGGATGGGGTTGACATCATTTGAGGCTTGTAGCTCTTAACATCTAGAGCAGTTATTCTTAATTTGTTTTCAGTTTAAGCCTGTCTTTAAAAGGATTCTGTCATGATTTTTATGATGTATTTTTTATTTCTAAATTACACTGCTTAATAATTCACTCTACAGTATAAAATGTCATTCCTGAATCCGCAAGTGTATTTATTTTAGTTGTAATATTGGTGTGTAGGTGCATCTCAGGTCATTTTGCCTGGTTATGTGCTTTCAGAAAGAGCCACAACTTTATAATGGAACTGCTTTGTGGCAGGCTGTTGTTTCTCCTGCTTATTGTAACTGAAGGTGTCAAAGTGGGACCTGGATTTTACTATTGAGTGCTGTTTTTAGATCTACCAGGCAGCTGTTATCTTGTGTTAGGGAGCTGCTATCTGGTTACCTTCCCATTGTTCTTTTGTTAGGCTTCTGGGGGGAAGTGGAGGGCGGTGATATCACTCCAACTTGCAGCACATTAGTAAAGAGTGACTGAAGTTTATCATAGTACAAGTAACATGACTGGAGGCAGCTGGGAAACTGACATTATGTCTATCCCCATGTCAGATTTCAGAATTAAATATAAAAAAATCTGTTTGCTCTTTTGAGAAACTGATTTCAGTGCAGAAGTCTGCTACTCATTCTCACACAAGTCACTCAGTATATAGTCGGTAGCCTTTGTATCAATACCAAAGAAGTCATATTACAGTAACATAAAAGGTAGCTGTGCATAACTGAAAATATTTGGTTTTGCAGTGATGGTTCCACCCAGGCTTTGGCTTCATGTCTAAGGGATTTCCGGAATAAACCTTACCCAGTGAGAGCAAAGATTACATATTATAAAAAGATATTAACGGTAAGTGAGTTGAGTGCTTTGCTTGTGTATCTTTGCATTTACACTGCAGCTGGTTGTATTTCTAGTACACAAGGCTGCTGTACTAATTGCCACAAACACTAGCTCCACACAGATAAATAGGGATGCACAGAATCCACTATTTTGGAATCGGCCAAACCCACGAATCCTTCGCGAAAGATTCGGCTGAATACCGAACCAAATCCGGGAAGGGGAGTGGGAAGGGGAAAACATTTTTTACTTCCTTGTTTTGTGACAAAAAGTCACACAATTTCCCTCCCCTAATTTACATATGCAAATTAGGATTCCGATTTGGTTGGGCCGGGCAGAAGGATTCGCCCGAATCCTGGCCGAATGCCGAACCGAATCCTGCATTCAGGTAAAATTACAAAATCTGGAAACCTGTTATCTACAAAGCTTTGAATTACGGAAAGCCCTTCTCCCATAGACTCCATTGTAATCAAATAGTCCAAATTTTTAAAAATGGTTTCCTTTTTCTCTGTAAATAAAACAGTAGCTTGTACTTGATTACAACTAAGATATAATTAATCCTTATTGGAAGCAAAACCAGCCTGTTCTGGTAGACTTAAGGTATGAAGTACTGAAAGATCCATTATCTGTAAAACCCCAGATCCCAGGCATTTTGGATAACCAGTCCCATACCTGTACAAAAGTTTAGATTATCTAATCTTTTCCTTGAATGCTCTTTTATCCTCTCTGTAGGTAATGATCAACAGTGGGTTTACACCAGATAAAGAGGACTATGAGTTCTGTGCCAAAGTGGATAACATGGTTCTCCCATCTCAAGGTTACTTTGGCATGTCTGCAGCTACTGGAGGTCTAGCAGGTACTGGGGTTTGGTTTGCTTCTTAATCATTACTGTGTCTAGTAGTGGGGACCTTGGTTTGCTTGTGAAAAGCAAAGCAATTGCATCAAGGTGCTTTTTATGTAGTAATTCAGTGACTGTGGTTTAAAAGCAGGCACTTGCCCATCAAGCTTCACCCTTCGCTCCCATTGTCTTGTAGGGTTTTTACATCACATATTATAACTTGCATGTGGGGAGTTTTAAAAACAGCAGCCATAAAAGCGTTCCTCTGCAGCCGTCATCACTTCCCATAGTAGCCGTGAACCAATTAAGGGACGGGGTTTGTTGGGAAATGGGCAGGGTTTCAGGTGAAAAGGGTGACATGTGGATGTAACTGGGTAAGATCAGGTGGTCTTCCTTGCTCTATATTTTGTTGGACTAATTATCTTCAATTTACAATTACATTTTCTAGCAACTAACAATTTCTAATAATTAAAGGGATACTGTCATTGGAAAAAAAAATTTTTTTCAAAATGAATCAGTTAATAGTGCTGCTCCAGCAGAATTCTGCACTGAAATCCATTTCTCAAAAGAGCAAACAGATTTTTTTTATATTCAATTTTGAAATCTGACATGGGGCTAGACATATTGTCAATTTCCCAGCTCCCCCAAATCATGTGACTTGTGCTCTGATAAACTTCAATTACTCTTTACTGCTGTACTGCAAGTTGGAGTGATATCACCCCCCTCCCTTTTCCCCCCCAGCAGCCTAACAACAGAACAATGGGAAGGTAACCAGATAGCAGCTCCCTAACACAAGATAACAGCTGCCTTGTAGATCTAAGAACAGCACTCAATAGTAAAAACCCATGTCCCACTGAGACACATTCAGTTACATTGAGAAGGAAAAACAGCAGCCTGCCAGAAAGCATTTCTCTCCTAAAGTGAAGGCACAAGTCACATGACATGGGGCAGCTGGGAAATTGACAAAATGTCTAGCCCCATGTCAGATTTGAATATAAAAAAATCTGTTTGCTCTTTTGAGAAATGGATTTCAGTGCAGAATTCTGCTGGAGCAGCACTATTAACTGATTCATTTTGAAAAAAAATTTGTTCCCCGTGATAGTATCCCTTTAAGGTGGAGTTTGTGTATGTGCCTTATTTTCATTAAATACTTTTTAGTTGCAAGTGTTGGTTACCCTAGCAACACAGTTACCTTCCACTTATATGGCAGTAATCTAGCATTATCGTCATATGCTCTTTTCTTAATCTGGTTATTTATCGTAATATTCTCTTTCTGTTTGTTGGTAACAGATGATCATGATGTGCTCTCCTTCTTGACGTTCCAACTGACTGAACCTGGAAAAGAAGCTGTAAGCAGTGATATTTTAAATCCCCCCTTTCTATAACTCACTCTTTGGCACTGCATGTGTTGCAATGTTTATGCGGATTATTTGCAGTTGGGTTTTGGTAGAGAGAAAAGAAAAATGTAATATCGTACAAAAAAAACACCAGTTATTTTCTACCTCCAACATAGACAGAAAAGTGATTGGCATGTTTTAAAGGGGTTGTTCACATTTGAGATAACTTTTAGGGGCATATTTATCAAGGGTTGAATTTCGATTTTGAAAAACTTTGAAATTCAAAAAGACCAGCCAAAATTAAGTAGAAGTTTTTTTTTGCCCGACTTCTATTGAATATGTCCGTATTCTGCTGAATTAGAATCGTATGAATTGAAGTAATAGTGCATTCGATCTAATTCGATTCAAAGTTTTTCCAAAACAAAAAACTCAAAGTCCTCCAATTGACTCCATATAGGTTCAAGGAGGTCCCCCATAGGCTAAAACAGAGAATTTGTTGTTTTTTTTAGAAGGGAGTCAGCGACATTTGAAAGCTGCAAATACTATAAAACTATGGCAAATAACTATAAAACTATAAAAAATAAATAATGAAAACCAATTGAAAAGTTGTTTAGAATTGGCCATTCTATAGCATAATAAAAGTTACCTTAAAGGTGAACCACCCCTTAAAGGAGAATTAAACCTTAATGGTTAAAATTGCCATATTTTATATAGTGAACTTATTGCACGAGGCTAAAGTTTCAGCTTGTCAATAGCAGCAATGATCCAGGACTTCAAACTTGTCACAGGGGGTCACCATCTTGGAAAGTGTCTGTGACACTCACATGCTCAGTGGGCTCTGATTGGCTGTTGAGAAGCTAAGCTTAGGGCTCGTCACTAATTATCCAGCAGAAAATGAGCTTCCCTGGCTGTAATATAAGCTGATGCTACAGGTTTGCTGATTATTAAATTCTGATGCTAATTGCACTGGTTTCTGTGCTGCCATGTAGTAATTATCTGTATTAATTACTAATCAGTCTTATATTGTGACATTTCTATTCTATGTGTACTGTATATTGTGAGTGGGTCCCTAAGCTCAGTAAGTGACAGCAGCACAGAGCATGTGCAGTGAAATAGGTTAAAATGTTACACATTAGGGCACATTCCTACAAAATGCAGTTTCGAGAGCAATCACCATTTTCCCCACAGTACAGTGTTTTACCCCAGAATTATAGCACTATTGTGGGTTCTATGTCTACCACAGTTGTCATCGCAAATCAGGCACAATTGCGCTGTAAATTTTCAAATTCTGCCTGGTAATGTTCGCTCTGTGATTGACATCTGTGGCCGATTCTATATAAATTCGCTGTGGAGATTGCCGCGTGGGAACTCTGGAGCTACTGCCACCTCCTGTCCTGAGCTCCCTGCCTCAATAGGTGCGGCAGTGTCTGATTCAGAATAGAGGTCTGGAAGGACTGAGTGGTGCTGAGCACAACGAAAAGGAAGTGTGAAGAGTGCATTTTGGATTCATCACCTTCCAAACATTTTTTTTTAGTTCAGTTGTTTTCAGATTGTTCACCATAAACAAAGACTTTTTTCAATTACTTTCCATCTTTTATGTTTTACCGTTTTTCCAAAATCTAAGTTTAAAGTTGAATGTTGGTGTCTCTGGTGTTTGAGTCTGGCAGCTCAGTAATTCAGGTGCAGACTCAGGGTAGATTCCTGCAGCGCGTTGGGTACCCGTTGTTCAGGGTTAGATTTCATTGAGGTTGGCTTTCACTTCCGGTTTGCAGCACCATCACTTCCTGTTTGATGGTGGTCGGAGGGTTGGGTTGCGGATAAGGCAGTCTGGGTCAGGTAGCAAATCAAAGTGGGTAAATATGTGGGTTGCGGTTCGGGTCGCGAGTTTACCGGTTCGGGTCTGGGTCTTCCGTGCAATAATCGGAATATTTTGTGGTATGCGGGCAAAATCAGAAAAAAATTGTGTTTTCCGAAAAGTTTTTTTTTCGGGTCTTTCCCCGCACAGTGGTATATAGTATATACTAGGGATGCACCGAATCCAGGATTCGGCCTCTTTCAGCAGGAGTCGGATTCGTCCGAATCCTTCTGCCTGGCCAAATCCGAATCCTAATTTGCATATGCAAATTAGGGACAGGGAGGGAAATTGTGTGCCTTTTTGTCACAAAACAAGGAAGTAAAAAATGTTTTCCCCTCCCACCCTTAATTTGCTTATGCAAATTAGGATTCGGTTTGGTATTCTGCCAAATCTTTTGCAAAGGATTCAGGGTTCGGCCGAATCCAAAGTATTGGATTCGGTGCATCCCTAGTATATACATATACCAATAGGCTAGCCATGTTTGGCCTATTGATTGATCAACTTTTGTTGTTTCCTTCAGCCTCCACCTGATGCAGAGATTCCAAAGGAAGAAAAGGACAAGTACCAGGAAGAGTTTGACAATTTCCAACAAGAGCTGGATAAGAGGAAAGAGGAATTTCAGAAGGATCACCCTGAGGCAAATGAACAACCAGGCAAGTGCACTGTTGCTGCTGTAAGATACCATGGACAGTCACTATTTATCGGGCTAGTGAGGGGCTATTTGGGCCTCTTTGGGGGGGCTGTATGGGCCTCTGTGTACCTGATATGTCAGGGCAAATTAAGAATTTAAGTCCAAACTTGTTACAGCCTCATGCAAAAGCCAGAAAAAAACATGTATATAATGCTTATCCACTCTTTAGCTCATATTGCCAGCCATACTACTTACATTGTAATATTATAAGAAAGAGGATTAATGGCTTTCCAGAATAGCTTCCTCGGATATTAGGCACGTGCATATTGCTCCTGAAGGATTAGATATTAAATGGTGATCAGCAAAACTTCCCTTCTACACAAGCAGATAAAAAAAAAATGGATGTTCGAAAACTCACCTTTGGTAAGACCACAAAAGAGTCATGTGTAATTGACTGTACGCCTTTAGGCTATGGCCTAAATTCACCTTTTAAATAAACATTACGTTCATTCACTGAAAAAGGAACTTTTCAATAGAGCTTTATGTATTTGTTTTTTTTCATTACTAGCCTTCCTCTTCTGCCTCATCCTAGACGGCATCTGAAAATGGTATCTGTTTCAGGGGGCCACCGACCCCATCAACCAAAAAAATCAGTCAGGCTGACTATTTTAATTTTTAATGGGAATAATACAAATACAGAGTTTTATCACCCCCTGTGGTATCATCCATTTCTTGCTGCTAGTGAGTGATATTCCTTATTTGGAAGGAAAGTTCATGGTTATTGCCATTAAGTGAATTTGGGTAGATGTGTGACTTAAGTGACAATTATTTTTATATGCAAATGAACCTGGGACATTGATACAATTACCTTTTTTTTAACGAGTAAAAATGCACATATGGCTATGAATGCACACTTATGCCTTTATATTACGATTATACATTTCAGTATAAGGTAAAATATCCATAAGCAAAGAAAAATGCATTGTAGCTAATAGGATTAGCTAATTTTCTGGCAATAGGGTTAATACAAGTAGGGGCACTGCCACAAGAGCTGACAACTTAAAGAAGAACTAAAGCCTAAATAAAGAAGTAGGTAGAAATGTTGTACATTTTAGCTTCTGTACCAGCCCAGGGCAACCACAGCCCTTTTGCAGTAAAGATCTGTGTCTCCAAAGATGCCCCAGTAGCTCCCCATCTTCTTTTCTGCCGATTCATTGCACATGCTCTGTGCTGCTGTCACTTACTGAGCTTAAGGACCCACTCACAATATACAGTACACATAGAATAGAAATGTCACAATATAAGGCTGATTAGTAATTAATACAGATAATTACTACATGGCAGCACAGAAACCAGTGCAATTAGCATCAGAATTTAATAATCAGCCCTGTATCATCAGCTTATATTACAGGGGAACCTCGTTTTCTGCTGGATAATTACTGACAACCGATAAGGTTATCTTCTAAACAGCTGCTCAGAGCCCACTGAGCATGTGAGTGTCACAGACACTTTCCAAGATGGTGACCCCCTGTGACAAGTTTGAAGTCCTGGATCATTGCTGCTATTGACAAGCTGAAACTTTAGCCTCGTGCAATAAGTTCACTATATAAATTATGCCATTTTTAGCTATATTCATTTTAGGCTTTAGTTCTCCTTAAAATATAACTAACCCCCCTCCCAATAATAAAACCCACTACCCTACATAGTCCCCTCTCCCTGCTTCCCCCAACATAGTGCCCCTAATTCATTCATTCTGCACCTATATGTGGGTAATGAATTAGGGACACTTTTAGAGGTAATCACCTATGCGGGGGGAAGCAGGGAGGGGGTACTATATAGGGTAGTGGGGAATATGTTGTGTAGTGGGTAGGGGTTTTTATTATTGGGGAGTTTAGTTTACCAGGCACTTTGGACACAGAAAAAGTAACAGTTTCTCCTTGCAGTGGATGACTTGTATGAGTCGGTGAATGAACGTGAGGTCAGACAAATCTTTGAGGGTCAGAATCGCATTCATCTAGAAATAAAGCAGCTGAACAGGCAACTGGATATGATTCTTGATGAGCAGAGACGATATGTGACAGCGGTCACCGACGAGATTGCCAAGAAAGGAACAGGAGATGGTGCAGGCGGCACTGGTCATCAGCCACAGGTTGGGCAAGAGTGAAATGTCTCCAGAATATCAGTCATAGGTTAAACTACAACTAGAAGACTGTAATAAGTGACCTGTTCATTTTACTGAGCCATATCTTTTCAACGAAGTGAGTAGAACTGGGTGCTTGTCACCTACAGTTCAGTATAATATATTCTACTTTATAAAAATATGACACAAATACCATAGGTGTTAAACTGCACCAGTGAGACATTTGTTATTAGGTGTCTGCTACAGTTCAGAAAGAAAAGGCAGCCGTCTAATTTGTTGCTGTGATGCCATTTAGCACCTAAGACGAAGGGGTATATTTATCAAAGAGTGAAGTTGGAGAGCTCCACAGTCCGCTAGAGTGAAATTCTGCCACTCTCCATTCATTTCTATGGGATTTTTAAAAGAGTATTTATCAGTAGGTGAAAGTGAAAATTCATCCTTTGATAAATACGCCTTTCTAAATCCCATAGAAATGAATGGAAAGTGGCGGAATTTCACTCTAGTGGACTGTGGAGATCTCCAACTTCACACTTTTGATAAATCTATCCAGTAGAATAAGCCTAAGATGTCCGTTGATCATGTAGGTTTCAAAAAATCATCCCTTTTTTTTTTTACTGAAAGCAAAACAATCAGCACCTTATTACTGAGCTCATCCTGATGCTGAGAGCTTAGAAGCAATTGTATTCATTTAAACCTTTTGTTTTTCCCACTGAAGTTTGCACCTGCCGACCTGAATTTCCTGCTCAGCACTCAGAGAGAAGTCATACAACAGATGGCTGAAATGAGGTAAGAAGAATACAATGCTTTATACACTTATTTCTCCATTATTCAAAACCTATACAGTTTCTATATTTGCATTCAATGTTTTCCTGTTGTGAGATAATGGTATGGCCTGCTGGGGTAATAGGGGTATTTTGTGTTATGCATTGAGTTGTTCTTTAGGGTAGCCGAATAAATCGACAATAGGTAAGTACATCGCTATGTAATATGTTGGCGCTATATAAATACATGCTAATAATAATAAGTCAATATGCTTCAAGTTTTGCTGTCTGCTGATGCAGTGAAGCTGGGAATTGTAGATTGGCACAATATGGAGAAAAATAAATCACAATCTTGTGATGATGGAATTTGATAAAAGTAAGAAGGCAGTCTGCATAAAGCAAGATGAAATTATAGATCTGCGCCACAGGCAATGGAAAAGTTAAAAAATAACAGAACCTAGTGCAATATTGTTAATATTCAGTGCAGTCACCAAAGTGTTACAGCACTAATCTGTGTGTGTGTCTTGAACCATAGAAAGTCTATGCACAGATTTTTCTTGTGTGTTTTAAAGTGCTGTAGTGAGCTATACAAAGTGCTATCTCCGGAATAAAATTATAATTAAGTCAAACAAGGTGCTTGTAGTGCTTGCTTCAACAGGTAAAATGAATTAAAATAAGGTGCAATGGTGTGTGCAGATGGCATCCCATCACAGTGAGTGAAACCCTTTCTAATGCTCATTGCACCTTGTTACCAGAACTTTGTATCTGTAGCAGTGGTGATGAAGTGGGGCAGGCAAGCCTGGTGTCTGTCTGCACAATGTTACTACTGATGCCACAATAGGGTGGGATCTGAAAGGCCTTTTACACCCCTAGTAATGGGGAAGTATAGTTTGGAAAATGTGTGCAACAATGACTGCAAGTTAATGTCCTAGTTCATACACTCTATGTGGCTGCTCCCATAGGACTACCTTGCTCGGAATTGTCTTAGGCTTTCATAAGGTGATTAAAGGAGAAGGAAAGGCGCTCTTTACTTGGGGCTGCCGAAAGTAAAAGGACCATTTCAGTTTTCTGCTGATAGGAGCACCGGCCCGGGTGTGAGGTAAGTATATATAATCACTTGGGGGTGCCTCAATTTTGGCCTTTCCTTCTCCTTTAAAGGGAATTTGTACACAGATATAAAAATCTGTGTAGAAAATATTGACATACAACTGCGCATGATAGATCCCGGTTTGTTCACAGACTGGTGTTTGTTCAGCCAATTAGCCCAGGCTGTTTACTTAACTTTAACCCTTACTGACCTTGGGATGTGGAAGTTTATATGATACCTACAGAAACATCCTTGGCCAGACATGACATCTTTACAGAAACATATGTGGGGGAATCCGTAAATGAGACCTGACCATCCATTAGATTATTCTTCAATTACATATTTTATTGGCCCGTGGGCTGACCAATTGGATAACCCCAACATTGGCCTTTAGTTTTAAGGTTATTGACCCTTCACCCTTCATCTTTGAATTAACTTCTAGTATGATGTAAATAGTGATATTCTGAGACAATTTGCAATTGGCTTTCATTTTTTATTATACTCATAGCTCTGGGCTCAGATTACAGCAGGGAGAGAGGAGCACACTGAGCATGCTCAAGCCCTAGCCCTGGAGGTTTAAACTGAAAGAAAGAAGTCTGATACAGAAGAACATGAGTACACAATAGAAGGAAAGAAATGTCTTTTGACAGAGGACTCAGAGCAGCATTACTTTGAAGGTTACTGGTATATTTATATAGACCTTTCTGATAAAGCTTACTTAGTTTTTAGCCTTTCCTTCTCCTTTAAGTCAAATATTTTGTAGGAAGGTTTTACATGATATATATTTTATACAATAAATGAAAAGGAGAACAGTTTGGCTGCTGCATGTAGGAACATACTGCTCTCCATATTGTGCCCTTGCCTAAATAGGTCGGCTATCTGCAGAAGATTATCATGACTTTTATTTCCCAGGGAATCCTTGGCATTAATATTCTTCACAAATCTTTATTCCTAAGGAAGTCAAATTAGATTCACCAGATCAAGTCTCCCATGGCCGTCTTATTTAATATTTCTCATGCGCTTACACATGCGCTTCTAATATGTTGTGGGCAGATTAGAGAAGTATTTGGGAGTTACGCTTAGCCGGAAATTCCTAATGAGTCTTTGGGTTGCTCATATTTACAAGTTGATCTTTTTTTTGCCCAGAAACATCAGTAATTTTGTTTTTGCAGATTTGTGGATTTCTCTCTTAATCTGATTACAGACTGGCTGGTTGGATGTGTTGGTTAATATTTAATAATCACTGATAATGTCTTCCATTCTTTGCTTAAAGATTTGGGATTTGCCGGTCGGAGATATAGTAAAGCCTATTGGCAATTTCATCGCACTTCTGAAAATATCATAATTCTTGTTATAATTCTGTTGTTGTTTTTCTTTTATGAGCTCAAATATGATTGGTCAAACTTTGGAACAATTGGAACAATACTAATATTAAGCCAGTTCTGGCAAGCAGAGGCATGCTTTGTGATGCCCCCCAAACAGGGTTGTTCACATCTGAGTTAACTTTTAGGGGCAAATTTATCAAGGGTCGAATTTGGAAAACTTCGAAATTCGAATTCAAAAAGACCAACCAAAATGAAAGCGAAGGTTTCTTTTGGCCGGATAGGTCAGTTTTTGATTAAATAGGTCTGTTTTTGATTGAATTCTAATCATACAAATCGAAGTAATATCGAATTTGAATCGTACGAAAGTCCCACAATTGTCTCCAAGTAGATTCTAGGAGGTCCCCCATAGGGGGCAATTCATCAGGTTTTAGATGGCGAATGGTCAAAGTCGAATTTTTAAAGAGACGGTACATGATAAATTTCGAAATTCGTTTTTTTTTCCCTAGTTGTAGTACACAATGATTAGCTTGAAATTCAAATTTTTTTCATTCGAATTTTCACTTTGACCTTTGATGCTGCATTTTGTATATTAAACATAAATTTACTGCACCACAAGTCTAATCAAACAAATGATTTATGCTTTCAAAGTTGGCCACAGGGGGTCACAATCTTGTAACTTTGTTAAACATCTTTGCAAGACCAAGACTGTGCACATGGTCAGTGTGGTCTGGGCTGCTTAGGGATCGTCATACATTATCAAAACAGCACAAGTCAAGTATCTGCCAGAAGCCGATACAGCAAGACTGATTAATAATCAGAATATACAGACTGCACTGGGTCCTGTGTTGTCATGTAATCTAATGTGGATTTTATAGTTTTTATATTGTTTAATACAAACTTTCTCCAACTCTGCAGAACCAGTGGCTGCAGCAAATTAATCCTCCAAATAGAATCCCAGTTTATATGATCTTTGTCCCTGCAGCTGGAGTTGGAAACAGTAAAGGGGATGTAAAGGCAAAAATAAAATCCAATACAAATCTCTACACAGTCGCCAACTGCTCTGCAGGGAAACAAACAAAGCTGCTTGAGTTCAGTTAGGGACCGTCTGACAATTCCTATCCACAGCAGTAAATGAAGGGAGAATTTCACTGCATACAGTCAGGTTTCTTATAAAAATGGTACACATCTTTTAATTAAATTATATTGGAGATTGGTTTCTTTTTCATTAAAGAAAGTAAAAATGGGTATTTATTTTTTTGCCTTTATGTGCCCTTTAAGCTTTTTATTCAGCAGCTCTTCAGTTTGCAGTTTCAGCAATCTGGTTGCTAGGGTCCAAATTACCTTAGCAACCATGCATTGATTTCAATATGAATAGAAGAGGATCTGAATAGAAAGAGGAGTAATAAAATCTAGCAATAACAAAAAATGTGTAGCTCTAGAGAGCATTTGTTTTTAGATGGGGTCAGTGACCCCCATTTGAAAGCTGGAAAGAGAGCCGATAAGGATTAATTATATCTTAGTTTGGATCAAGTACAAGTTACTGTTTTATTATTACAGAGAAAAAGGAAATAATTTTTAAAAGTTTGGATTATTTGGATAAAATGGAGCCTATGGGAAGACGGTCTTTCTGTAATTCAGAGCTTTCTGGATAATGGGTTTCTGGAAAACGGGTCCCATACCTGTATATAGTAGGTGTTTTTGTTTCCAAATGGTTGGAGAAAAGATGGGGCCTTTGCTGTTACTACGGTTTGACCGTATCTTCAGATACTCGCCGGTGCCGCTCAAGTATAAAACTCCAGGGTATATTTTTCATTGTGTCATTTGCCAGAAGAAGAAAGGGGATTAAAATCTGCATGATGATAAATATTCTCATTACAGGCCTTAATCTTCTTTTCATAGGGAAAAAAAACAGGACAGGACAATGTAGCTAGCATATTGATTAAGGAGCACGTTTGATCCCTTCTATGAGCACTTGCTAGATCTCCACAAAAGGCCTGTGGTTTTATTTCATGTTTCTATAGTAATGATCACATGACTACAACGAGCGAGCGCATCCTGTTGGTCCAGCCTTGCGTATGGGAGATGAGTTTCTGTTAGGTTCAATGTAATCTTAAAATTTAGCCCTAAATCTTTTCCTTATCCTTAAGCCTCTTCGTGTCTTGCACAACTGTATTAATTTCCTTCTGGAAAGCTTTGAATATCTCAAAATTCCGTCGCATTCATTTTGGCGAGGAGCACACATGTCTGCAAGAAACTTTATAGTACAGGACCTGTTATCCAGAATGTTCAGGACCTGGAGTTTTCAGGATAATGGATCTTTCCATAATTTGGATCTTCATACCTTACATCTACTAGAAAATCATGTAAACATTAAAGGGGACCTGTCACCCACACATGGAAATCTGTATAATTAAAGTCCTTTTAAAATTAATCACGAAACCCAAATTCTTTATTTTATCAGAGGAAAATTATACCCCCCACAAACAATGCAGATCTCTATAAAAAGATTGCATAGAAAGATGGCAGCGCACTCCTCTAAATTTTAAATGAAGATTACATAGCCTTTTTAGGGCGGTGCGTGGGATTGAAATAGATTAATATGATAGAATATTAGAAGGTCCCTTTTATCGCACTCTGTAACTTACTTCTTAGTGAAATATAATAGACAAAAATTAATTAAATGGTTATTGGAGTAAAAAATCATGTACAAAATTCATTGATCAAAAATTCATATATGCCAATAATTTATAGCATTTCAATTCATATTAGTAATTCATGTGTATATATTCATTTCATTATTATAGCAGCAAATTGAAGCATATAAAATTCTGTATTAAAATGAACTGAGAGGTCTAGTTGCTCCGGTTAATTCAGCATTCCTTATTTAGGCAGATGTAAGCATTTTTCTCAATGTGTATATAACACAAAGTTAGAAAATTATTGCCATATAGGAATTTTTGATCAATGAATTTTGTACATGATTTTTTATATATAGTTGGTGTGATAAAATAAAAAGCCTCAATTTATTTAAACTTTTTTACTCCAATAACCATTTAATTAATTTTTGTCTATTATATTTCACTAAGAAGTAAGTTACAGAGTGCGATAAAAGGGACCTTCTAATACTCTATAAAAATATATTGCATAAAACAGCTCATGTGTAAAACCCTGCTTCATGTAAATAAACCATTTTCATAATAATATACTTTTTTTAGTAGTATGTGCCATTGGGTAATCATAAATAGAAAATTGCCATTTTAAAAAATAAGGGCCGTCCCCTAGGATCCTAGGATTCACTGTACTCACAAATATACCAACAAACTATACATGTTAGGTCACATGAGCCAATTAACAGACAGTTCTGTCTTTTGCTTCCACACTTCTTTCGGTTACAGTTAGAGCTGCAAGGTCCCCAACCTTTACCCGTGAGAACAAGTTGGGGAGCAACACAAGCATGAAAAAGTCCTTGGGGTGCCAAATAACGACTGTGATTGGCTATTTACTAGCCCCTATGTGGACTGGCAGCCTACAGGAGGCTCTACTTGGCAATATACTTAGTTTTTATGCAATTAAAACTCGCTTCCAAGCTTGCAATTCAAAAACAAGCACCTGCTTTGAGGACACAGGGAGCAACATCCAAGGGGTTGGAGAGCAACGTGTTACTCACGAGCTACTGGTTGGGGATCACTGCCTTAGAGTCTGACTGTGCCATTGCTGGTATAATCCATGTGTTGTGTCGTTTGCATGTAGGAACTCTGTAAGTGAGACCGTGCGACTACTTAGTGGGAATAAGCCCCATGGCTCGGCGGGCTACGAGACCACACAGCACTTCAACGATATCAAGGAGCATCTACATGTCGTAAAGAGGGACGTTGAACATCTGGTGCACAAGAGCTTGGTAATGTTCTACACAGTGTCTTTGCTTTCTAGTAGTGCCTGTGAGCCTTAAAGAAGAGCGAAAGCTCCAGTCAGTGGGGTTGCCAAATGTTGGGGCAGCCCCCCCAATTGTTTTATAACATAGTAAGTTAGGTTAAAAAAAGACACATGTCCATCAAGTTCAACCTTTTAAGTCTATATATAACCTGCCTAACTGCCAGTTGATCCAGAGGAAGGCAAAAATCCACATCTAAAGCCTCTCCAATTTGCCTCAGAGGGGGATAAATTCCTTCCTGACTCCAAAATGGCAATGGGACCAGTCCCTGGATCAACTTGTACTATGAGCTATCTCCCATATCCCTGTATTCCCTCACTTGCTAAACACCATCCAACCCCTTCTTATACCTATCTAATGTATCAGCCTGTACCACTGATTCAGGGAGACAATTCCACATCTTCACAGCTCTCACTGTAACAAACCCCTTCCCAATATTTAGCTGGAACCTCTTTTCTTCTAATCGGAATGGGTGACCTTGTGTCAGCTGGAAAGACCTACTGGTAAATAAATCATTAGTGAGATTATTATACGATCCCCTTATATATTTATACATAGTTATCATATCTCCCCTTAAGCGCCTCTTCTCCAGTGTGAACATCCCCAATTTGGCCAGTCTTTCCTCATAGCTAAGATTTTTCCATTTTCCATTTTCCTTTACCTTTTAGTTATGACTTACCTGATATCCCGGGATGGTGCTCTTGTTAGCGAGGCACTAGTGAGCGAGCGATCCTCTTCCTTTTCTTCTTCGCGTGGGCGAGCATGCACAATAGAGTTAAAAGCCAGACATTTACAAAAAGGCCGTCTACTACACATGTCAGCCTCTTGCTCTTCTGGCTGAGTCGATGTAATCGTCCCTTGCTGTTTTGTATCACAGCGATGACACATATTTGCAAATACATCACCATATGTGTAGAAAACAATGTTGATCGATTTTCATTTTTTTGTTGTTGTTTTTTAGCCACAAGATGTACAGAAGTGCCCAGACGTGCCTCCATTTCCCTCCTGTTTAACCACAACTCACTTCATTGTGTTCGTAGCTATACAGACCATTTTATTCTTTGGCTACATTATGTACAGGTAAGTGCATTTCACTTCGCCAGAAAGCAAACCTCAAGAAACATCTTCCCAAATTTTTCTTGGGTTATTTCTCCCCTGGACCCCCCAGAATATCACAGAGATACTTCCACTTTGCTCATTTTATCTTTCTATTCCGCTGTGTTTTGCAGGAGTCAGCAGGAAGCAGCAGCTAAGAAGTTCTTTTGATGACCCGTTGGCGAGGTCTGTGTACGTAAATTCAGGACACACCCAGCATACGTTGGTACATGAAGGACTTTTTTAGTACTGAGAGGCTTCATTAGATTAAATTATTGAATTTTTGTGAAACAAAATGAACTTTTTGTTTATTCATCTCCAAAATTGGGCTCAAAAAGAAAACCAATTTTTTTTTAACTTTTTAAACCCATGTCCATTAAAGAGGCTCCTTTCATTTATTTGTATGAATTAGGCGCAGAAACTTCTGTCTGGGAATTATCTGTGTGAAAAACATCCCCATGGCTGCCACATACGTTGTCTTGTGTGAATTTTAAAGTGTAACTGAAGCTCTGAGAGAGTTTTGCTTCTATGGCTTACTTTTATACCATAGGGATATTATTCCATTTTGTATGAAAAGCAGTTCTTTTACTCTGTTTCAGCAGCTCTATGACTCTCAGTTTCAGCAGCTCTATGACTCTCAGTTTCAGCAGCTCCATGACTCTCAGCAGCTCCATGACTGTTTCAGCAGCTCTATGACTCTCAGTTTCAGCAGCTCAGTGACTCAGTTTCAGCAGTTCTATGACTGTTTCAGCAGCTCTATGACTCTCAGTTTCAGCAGCTCTATGACTCTCAGCAGCTCCATGACTCTCAGTTTCAGCAGCTCCATGACTCTGTTTCAGCAGCTCTATGACTCTCAGTTTCAGCAGCTCTATGACTCTCAGTTTCAGCAGCTCTATGACTCTCAGTTTCAGCAGCTCTATGACTCTCAGTTTCAGCAGCTCTATGACTCTCAGTTTCAGCAGCTCTATGACTCTCAGTTTCAGCAGCTCTATGACTCAGTTTCAGCAGCTCTATGACTGTTTCAGCAGCTCTACGAATCAGTTTCAGCAGCTCTATGACTCTGAGCAGCTCTATGACTCTCGGTTTCAGCAGCTCTGACTCTCGGTTTCAGCAGCTCTGACTCTCGGTTTCAGCAGCTCTGACTCTCGGTTTCAGCAGCTCTGACTCTGTTTCAGCAGCTCTATGACTCTCTGTTTCAGCAGCTCTATGACTCTCTGTTTCAGCAGCTCTATGACTCTCTGTTTCAGCAGCTCTATGACTCTCTGTTTCAGCAGCTCTATGACTCTCTGTTTCAGCAGCTCTATGACTCTCTGTTTCAGCAGCTCTATGACTCTCCATTTCAGCAGCTCTATGACTTTCAGTTTCAGCAGCTCTATGACTCTGAGCAGCTCTATGACTCTCAGTTTCAGCAGCTCTATGACTCTCCGTTTAAGCAGCTCTATGACTCTCCGTTTCAGCAGCTCTGACTCTCCGTTTCAGCAGCTCTGACTCTCCGTTTCAGCAGCTCTGACTCTCCGTTTCAGCAGCTCTGACTCTCCGTTTCAGCAGCTCTGACTCTCCGTTTCAGCAGCTCTGACTCTCCGTTTCAGCAGCTCTATGACTTTCAGTTTCAGCAGCTCTATGAGTTTCAGTTTCAGCAGCTCTATGACTTTCAGTTTCAGCAGCTCTATGACTTTCAGTTTCAGCAGCTCTATGACTTTCAGTAGCTCTATGACCCTCTTTTAGCAACTCTGACTCTGTTTCAGCAGCTCTTTGACTGTTTTAGCAGCTGTGACGCTCTGTTTTAGCAGCTCTATGACTCTGTTTTAGCAGCTGTATGACTCTGTTTTAGCAGCTGTATGACTCTTAGATTTAGTAGCTCTATGACTCTCAGTTTTAGTAGCTCTGTGACTCTCCGTTTCAGCTGAAACCGTCTGCCATGGAGCTCAACATTCATGGACAAAACATAGAACACACTTAGAGGCGGAGTACACCTGATATTCATAGCCAATGGGATCCTGCGCTCCAGCTAAATCACTAATAGAAGTGAATATTTCAGGCAATTTATGATATAGACCTGTGGGTTTCTGCATACATTGACCGCTGTCCACTTCCTTTAATGGGATGTCCCATGAGTCTTCTTAGACTATGAGTTTCTGCCAATCAGAACCCCAGTGTGCTGTAATTTTGCTCTAGAAACCTAAATTACCTGTGCTAATCTAAAAGTTTAATTGAAGAATATATTTTGCAACATAGAAAAAGAAATGTTTTAGAGAAAATCTGTGTTGTTATTTTTTTTATTATTACCATTGGGGAAAGGAACACACACATAATTGCAGCGAGCTTATGAACATAGTTAACTGTCAGTATTACAGGAGCAGCGACTTCTGGTTACATCAAAGCTGACACTTTACAAAACGCCAGGAAGATCTTTAAAGTGACATCGACGTCTTCCTGGGGTGACAAAAAAAATTTGTCAGCGTCGGTTTAAATGTGGTGCGAATCTGAAACAGCCTCAACATCACAGTTAATCATTTTGTTGTGCAAAATAGCTATATTTGCCTCAAAGAGGTGATGTGCAAGGGAACGTTAGATGTAGAAAAGAATCACAAGAAACTGGCGCCACTTGAGCAACTGTCGGTCCCTCTCGGATGATAACACTTGCCTAACGATATCCAGAGGGTCCCCAGTTTCTCATGTCTGTGCCGAATAGAAACAAGACCACTAATGTCTATATATGTATGTATGATCATTTCTACTCCTTTAATTCAATGTATCACCATTTTTATGTGCATCCGCCTCAGCCATAAACACCTTTGTGTAATATCAGCTGTGATCTTTTTCGTTTTCTACTTAAGGGCAGCTATTGCGAGATCATGACGTGTAGCATCAGGTGAACTGCTGCACTTCTCTGCTCACTGCTTTATTGCCTCATGTGACCTGCACCTGTCTTTACAGCATTTGGATGTTGCATCAGGGCAAAGGAAAAGCTGACTCACTATACACAATATATGTAAGCTGGTACAGGTATGGGATCCATTATCCGGAAACCCATTACCCAGAAAGCTCCGAATTACGGAAAGTCTGCCTCCCATAGACTTTATTTTATCCAAATAATCCAAAGTTTTATCCTTTTCTCTCTTATTATGAAACAGTAGCTTGTACTTGATCCCAACTAAGATATAACAAATCCGTATTGGAAGCAAAACCAGCCTATTGGGTTTCTTTAATGTTTACCTGATTTTCTAGCAGACAAATACAGAAACATCCATTATCCGGAAAGCCCCAGGTCCTGAGTATTCTTGATAACAGGTCCCATACCTGTATATAAAATAGGTATCTTTTTTTCCCTCCCTTGCTGCTACTCACAGCTATATATGACAAAACATTGAATAGGGAAAGATACCAGAAAGCGCAGAATTACTGCTGCGAATAAGTGCGTGGTGAATAAAGTCACTTTTTGCAACAGTACTCCTGTGCTTTCTGGTCTCTCTCTATTCTATGTTTTGTCATTATAGACCAAGTCATACCTTTGACCAGAGCCGAAGGGACTATTAAGTAGGGCCATAACCAGCAGCAACGTGCTGTGGAAACCAGAGACTGGTTTAGGGATGCACCAAATCCATAACTTATTTTTAAAGGAGAATTAAAGCAGAGAAAGGAAGTATACTAGAAAAGCTACTCATTATGTTGTCAATTTTAATCAGCTATAGTCCTTTAGCAGTAAAGATCTGTGTCTCCAAAGATGCCCCAGTAGCTCCCCATCTTCTTTTCTGCTATTTCACTGCACATGCTCTGTGCTGCTGTCACTTACTGAGCTTAGGGACCCACTCACAATATACAGTACACATAGAATAGAAATGTCACAATATAAGGCTGATTAGTAATTAATACAGATAATTACTACATGGCAGCACAGAAACCAGTGCAATTAGCATCAGAATTTAATAATCAGCAAACCTGTAGCATCAGCTTATATTACAGGGGAAGCTCATTTTCTGCTGGATAATTAGTGACGACCCCTAAGATTAGCTTCTCAACAGCTGCTCCGAGCCCACTGAGCATGTGCAGTGCCACTGACTCAGAAGATGGCTTAACAAGATCCAATTTGTGAAGCTCCTATAGAAATCTCTAAAGGCCTGGACCATTACTTGTAGCATTTCTAGCCACATTCATTTTAGGTTTTAGTTCTCCTTTGAGAAACACTTGTACCCAGAAGTGAAAATGTTACTATTGATTTTTGCTGCCTTAATGAACCGTTTACTGTTTCCCTCATGTGCTGCTCACCCAATGCTTCAGCTGCCGCCATCTGATCAAGCACATCTTATTACTCGGACTATTTTTCTTTCTCGTTGCTACTTTTGTGGGACACATATCCACATTTACGGAGAATTTACCAGCTAACTGGGAAGCTCCTAATCTGATCTGGCCTGAATTAAAGACAAAACTCCTAATCTGGTTTTGGCAGAATTAAAGGGAAAGTGTAATTAAATATTGTATCTTTTTCTAAGTGCCTTATGAAGTTCTCTGTTTTTTTTAATTATTTGCTTCCTTATTTTACCCCCCTGTAGCCAAATGCCAAATCTCTGTTTCATTTTTATAATGAATCTATAGCTGTCAGAGCTGTTTCTTTTCCAAACTGTAGGAACACAATCGCTGGGCTTGGTTGTGTTGCCAATGATTCGTTCACTGACTATTATAACCCCTCTATTATCCCACTCTTAATTCTGTGTACTATATTCACTTTTAATATAAGATATTCATGTTTTCTGTTATTTGCTCTTATGCCATAGACTTGGACAGGCCGTAACTGAATGAAAAGCAAAAAGTGAGGTGGTTGGTAAAGGGCAAGTAAAACCGTTTAAAGTCTATAGTTGCGTGAAAAACGACAGCCGAAAGGTGACATGAGCAAACAGTCTAAATGGAGCACAATATGACATTATTGGGGACATGATAACCTGTAGAGATACCATGAATGTATGGCATTTTATGAATTCCCTAATAATGATTCTGCTACAAATCTAGGTTATAGTGGGCTTTTAAGGAGTTTCAGACTGCAGTGCCTCCCTAAATATTGCAAGCAGTCGGGCACAGCAGTGCCGTGTGTTTGCACAGTTATTGCTGCTTACTTTTCTTGTTTTTTCTCCATCTCTGCATTTACTTAACCAGCATTATCTTACTATCCACTCAATACCTACAGTATTCCTTTAAAAACAAAATCTACATTTGAGAATTCTGAGGATGTATTGCTGTTGTCATTTTACCTACAAATTGCTGCTGAATGCATGGGGTTAATGTCTCCTACAGAATGTCCTTTTCCGCATGTCAATAAAATAAATTGCCCTTAGTCTCCTCTGTGCTTTACTCTTTTACTGTCCCCCAGTATAAGGCTCATGCCCCACGGGCTCATGGAGCAGATTTCGACACATAAACAAGTTTGTAGATCGTTTTTTGCTCCAAAATCACCCAGACCGACACAAAATAGGGGTTACTGTATATATTAAAAGTCCGATAAGGGCTTTTAAAGGGGGGAAAAAATTTGGTAGAAAAAAACTAGTATTTTTCAAGATTTATCAAACCCTGATGGTGCTAAAAGTCTGAAAAATAAGGACTCTATCTCAGACCTGCAGACTTTATGTAGCAGTCAATGGCAGGTGTCCAGAAGATATCCTGATCTGTTATGAGTGTCATTCAATAATCTGAAGATTTTGTGGTTTCAGGCATCAAATCCAAATAAGTCGCAGGTTTCGGGCGTCAAATCCGAATACAATTGGAAGGAGACAGCAGTGCAAGAGGCCTGCTATTGGCTAGTTATCTATGCTGCCATAGAAACCGTATGTATAATTTGATGGCAAGTTGTGGTGCTAATATCTATAAATACTTTACTTCTCTTAGCAAGGTGTGTGAATGACTGTCTATGGAGCTGACCGCCAATGTTCCTTACAAGTAAGACCAGTAAGACATTTGTTTGCTTGGAATCTATCCCGTGTGTGTTGAGTTTGTTTGTATGATCAAATCTTTGCGTCTATGGCCAGCTTTAGTCACTGATGCACCCACAGCCTCGCGTGTAAAGAAATGTTTTCTGCCTTCCTAAATCATGATGCGTCCCACAATAGAGATCCCTGTGGAACACCACAATGGGGCAAATTCACTAAAGGGCAAATATTTGCCAGCGAACAATCCACCACGCTTTGCGCCACTTCACCAGACAAAAATTCGCTACCACTACCCTAATTCACTAAAATGCAAAGTTGCGTCTGGGCAGCCGAACGCTGGTGAAGTTTCTCTAGCATTAATTCATAGGGATGCATCAAATCCACTATTTTGGATTCGGCCGTACCCCTGCATCTTTCGCGAAAGATTCAGCCGAATATCGAACTGAATCCTAATTTGCATATGCATATTAGGGGTGCATATTTTTTACTTCCTTGTTTTGTGACAAAAAGTCATGCAATTTAGGATTCGGTTCGGCCGGGCAGAAGAATTCGGAGGAATCAGAATCCAGCTGAAAAAGTCCTGGGCGATGCCTGGATTTGGTGCATCCCTATTAATTCATCAGCGCGAGCATTTCATAGCAAACTTTCTTCCTAGTGAAACTTCGTTAGTACTCGTACACGTAGGTCAATTTGAATAGGTCGGGTACATATAGGTCATATATACGTCTTTATTAGAGATGTTGGCGCAAATGCTTGAAGTGGCCACTTATTATTACACATGTCCAAGGAAACAAAATAAAGACAAACGAGATCCTCTAATGTCCTAGACATGAGCCCACCCTAAAACAAATGTGGCATGACCCTCAAATGAGTAAAAAAAACTAACACAAAAATCTTTTAATAGTTAGGACTTTTGATGGCAATATTGCTTTAAAATATGAAAAAAGTCCATTGTTTTTTTTTAGAACTTTTATGACTTTTCGGCATACAGGATATGATGTCACTGACATAAGATTGAGGAGGCTTTATCTTATCAGTTTACCAGGTCTAAGGTGGCGAAGGAAACTCTGGTGAAAGAGGTAACGTTCCGTAAAATTCGCACTTTAGTGAATTTGTGGAATAAATTTTGCCTGAGTAAAAATTCCCCTGCCGATAGGGAGCAATCGACGATATAGAGGAGTGTTGGCTAGCGAATTGTCCTCTACGCCTGTTAGTAAATTGCCGATGTCCCTGCGGATGAGATTTCTGGTGAATTTTCGCTAATGACAGCCACTTCACCCTTCAGCAAATCTGCCCCTTTTTCTTCCTTTGACCATTAACCACAACACCGACACCATCTAACCATCCTATTTGTTCAACCAGATTCAGGCCCAGTCCTAAACCCCCCCCACACACACACACACACATACGATCAAGGAGAGTGACAGATGAAATCTAGTTAAACAATATCAACTGCTCTACTTTGCTTTGTTGTTCTACAAGAGGAGTTAAACAACTGGTTTGAATGGAAGAGAGCAAGAACATCTGAAGCTCATTTGAGGTAGAGTCAGCAACACCGTCATAAAAGATAGAGGCAAAGCAATAAAAAAATTAGAAGGCACATATGTCCGTTAAATGTAGCAGACTTTAAAAGGAACTCAATCATATTTGTTGTCTTAATATGGGTTAGTGATGATTGAATTTAATGGACAGTTGCCCAAATCAACGGTGGAGCTACAGTTGTGTTCTGAATAACAGCAGTGTGTTTAAAAAAAACGAATAAAGCTCAATATCCTTATAACAGATTTTATTTCCATACAGACAAGTGCATTGGGAATTCTGCACATTCTATTCCAAATCAAAACATGAAGAAAAATGGATCAAATTCACGTTATTCCTTTACATACAGTGAAGAAATGAAAACTCAAACATACTCACTGTATGAACGTAAACACATTTCAAGATTTTGTTTCCTTTGAATGACTGAACTAATATTAAGTTGTATAATCAGTGTTTCTGTGCTGCACGTCTGTGTTACATGGAGTCCCCCAACTCTTCTGCATTTCTTGCTTTTGCCTCACAAACACCATTTTTGATGTCACCCTACAAGTTTTCTATTGGATTAAGGTGCGGGGATTGGGCCACTCCATAACATCAATCTTGTTGGTGTGGAACCAAGATGTTGCTCAGTTACTGGTGTTTTTGGGGTCGTTGTCTTGTTGAAACCCCCATTTCAAGGCCATTTCCTTTTTAAGTATTTGGATGTATTGAAACTGATCCATGATCCCTGGTATATGATAAATAGTCCCAACACCACAGTACGAGAAACATCTCCATATCATGATGCTTGTGCCACCGGCTTCACTCTGTTCTGTGACTTGAATTCAGAGTTTGGGGGTCGTGAAAGAGAAATAGGAAACCAGGAGGGAGACTTTAGTATTAACAGGGAGATGAATGGATTTGAGCATTCCAACAAGTTCCTGGGTGTTGCCTTTATCTACAGGGACATAATGAGCAAGGGACTTTCCGTTTTACATTTCCAAATTCCTAAGGCACGCCACCTCCTCCCAATCCCAAGACATCATTGTTCTAAGCATGCCTTTGCACCCAACCTTTATCTTTCAACCACATTTTAGTAATTCGGTTCAATTGGAAATTTTTGTTTATTATTATGAATGAGCCCCTATGGATGATTAGACTGAAGGTTCTTGAGCGTCACATTATCATACTTTATACATGGTATTTTCCACAACCAAATCTGTATATATATAATATATATGTATATATATATATATATGTTATATATATATACATATATAATATATAAGTATATAGTATACATATATATATCATATATACATATATATATATATATATATATATATATATATATATATATATATACATACAATAATATTATATATATACTAATGATATACATAACATATATATATATATATATAATATATATATACTGTAATATAATATATTATATATATATATATATATATATACATACAATATATTATATTAATAATATATAATATTATAATATATATATATATACATACATATATATATATATATATATATACATATAATATATATATATATAATATATATAACATACATATATATATATATAATATATATATACATACATAACATCATATATATATATAATATATATATAATATATATATATATTATATATATATAGTAATATATATATATAATATATACCAGTATATATACCATACAATATATATATTTATATATACATTATATATACATACATATATATATATATATTATATTATACATACATACAATATATATATATAATATATATATATAGTAATATATATATACATACATACATACATATATATGATATATATATATATATATATATATATATATATATATATATATATATATATATATATAATACATACATATATATATAATATGAGTATTTTAAGATCTGTATTCTGCACTGATCCTGAGGGCAGACTTTCTTAGTCAGTTTCTGCCCCATCCCTGTTATGCTGGTCCTATGTTACTTCACATTGAGACATCACGTGTTGGGCTTCCATCCTTGCTGCACTATTTAGCTGCATGGGCCTCTGAGGAAAATTCTTTTCTCTGACATGATCACTGGTAATCTAGGATTACTGGATACAGAGAGTAATTTAATTAGAAGGCTGCTAATGCAAATGGTGGAATTAACCTCTTCGGACTAAAAATAGAGCCTTATTTTTCCCAGAAAGAGATCTGTGATTAACCTGATTGGAATGTGTGCTTGACATGGAGCCTTTCCATCTCCCGTTCTACAGTTCTGCAAATATAAATGTATATAGTCATTTCATGAGTGGATCTATGCTCAATATCTACTATATCTGGAAATACTAGTACGCCCTTGTGACATTTTGATTTGACCCCCTTTGCAATATCCTGAAGATTATCTATGACTCAAATGCCTTATATCAATTAATCAGAATGCCATCATTTCCTGGTTTTATCCAGGGCTTGCATAATTCTCCAAATATTAAACATTAAAGCCGAGTGCCAGCTGCTGGGTTTGTGTTTTCGTAGGTACCTTTCAGGACTGGTAATAATGAGAAATTAAAAGTGTATTGGGTTGCCATTGTGGTTTTTCATGGCAGGCAATGATTATCTGCTGTAAATTAGTCTCCTTCAAGGGGAAATTTTAAAACAGACATTCATAAGGTTGGCTTGAAAGCCCTACAACGGAAAAGTGATGGTATAATGAAACATAAATATCATTGATAAAGAACGATACAGAACCCACTGCACTCCCGCTGTAGCCTGTTCCTACTGAGATATTATACATTAGAACAGTGATCCCCAACCAGTAGCTCGTGAGCAACATGTTGCTCTCCAACCCCTTGGATGTTGCTCCCAGTGGCCTCAAAGCAGGTGCTTATTTTTGAATTCCAGGCTTGGAGACAAGTTTTAGTTGTATAAAAACAAGGTGCACTACCAAACAGAGTCTCAATGTAGGTTGACAATCCTTATAGAGGCTACTAAATGGCCAATCACAACACTTATTTGGCACCTCAAGAACATTTTTCATGCTAGTGTTGCTCCCCAACTCTTTTTACTTCTGAATGTTGCTCACTGGTTCCAAAGGTTGGGGATCCCTGCATTAGAATAAATATAGGCTAAAGAAGCTAGGATTTATGTTTCTCCACTGGTTGGAGATCACTATGTTCTTATCAATTAAAGACACCCACATATGAGATATCTGCTAGCATCAATCATTATAGGCTCATTATTCACACAACGAAAAGAGCAGGAGGCTAAACTGATGAAACTCCTTGGGTTGATACACTTGAACTCCACTCCTTGTACATATGTAGAGATTTATGTCGTTAGTGTGTACTAAGATTATGACTAACTAAAAAAAATTATTATAAGTTGTAATGGCTCAGAAATTGGCTTATAGATAGTCCCAACCTTAAAAAAAATCAAAAAAAGTTACTGTTGGGGGTAAAAGTAGGAAAAAAAGAAGTGGGCAGAAGTTATGAGTTGGCTGGAATTTTTCAACCGATGCTTCCCAACTCAGACTCTTCTTCCATTGCTGTAAACTGCAATCACTCCCCCTAATCTTCTGGTATTGGTTGAAATCAGCCACCAGAGGGGAGGGGTTGGCATAATTACATCACCAAATGAGAGGGGCTTTGAAGTTTCACCTGTAACCTCTCTCTCAACCTTGGCCTGAACCATGGGTTTCAGGTTGACCTGCTCATCACTAGTGGGCAGAGCTTGTTAATCATATCTCTTATCTAGGTTGGTGCTTCCCCTGCCTCATTTAAACCATACCATTGATTATATCATGTAAGTGGGTGGAGCCATCTCCTTGGTAATATATAGACATCCAGTTGGAATGACTGGGTTACTACATTGGAAAAATCAAAACAAAAACCTTTGCCGCTGCAAATAAACAAAAATAAATATTAAATGTATATTATATAAAACTACAATCCAAATATAAAGTATCTATGATCAACCCTGGGCTAGTTTTAGTATAAGGTCCAGATTTTTTACATTCTAATTGCTTTAAAGCTTTTTTAAAACATTTTTAAAGCAATTTTTTTCCAGCCCAACAAAATGTATTTCTTTTTTTTAAATAAATCTGTTCCAAGGAGTCGCACTTCCACAATCTCCATGGCTAAATGCCCAGCCACAATATTTAGGTGTGCCATCCCACTAAATAATAATACTTCCACTTTGTAATCCACTGAAATGTGATCAGTTGTGCTGTAATCCTCTTTAACCGGCATCCCTGATTGTATATTATATTATATGAAAGTGTCCTAATGGGCGATGGACCAACTTGTACTATAATGTGTCCTGTGAGGGAAAATTAGCTTAGAGCATTATTATGGAAATAGGCAGCTGCAACTAATGATTTTTGAAGTAATCTGAACCATCTGCCTCTCTATACTATCCAGTTCTTCCTCTAATCCAGATTATGGCTGACAAACCATTTTTGGCATATGGTTCCTAGTGACTGTGTGTCCTTGACAGATACAACAGACACATTTACCCGTGCGTAAGGTGGAATATCACTCTTGACTCTGCTCGTTTTATGTTTTGGAAACTGTAAGGGATAAAAAAAAAAAACCCCAGAAACAATGTCTTTCCTACTGAAGACTATGGTAGGGAATCCGATGAAAAGTTTTGGGCTTGGTGGTTCAAATGAAGAGAAGAAAGACGAAGGTGAAGCCACTGACCCGGCAGCAGCAGCAGGGATGACTCGAGAAGAGTTTGAAGAGTATCAGAGGCAGCTAGTGGAGGAGCAGTGAGTATGCAAGTATTTTTATGCTTCAGTTATTGCTGCTAATTAGAGGCTCAAGGATTCCATCTTTAATTTAATGTTTGGGGGAATGGAAAGAAGGGCTTGTGCCTTGGGACAGCTGATGTGTGTGTCATACATTTGAATCTTGCCGTGCTTCAGCTGCCTTTGAACATCTCTAACCTCAACCCTAAATATAATCATCAGAAAATCATTGCAATTTCCTTTACCATAAATACTGCTGTGTGTCTGCCTTCCCAGACGTATGTCACAAGAATAAGGTTTAGAAATCGGTGGACTTGCAGGACTGAGGATTAATTAAAGGCTTGGTACAAGATAGATGCACATTGTGCCCAATGTTCTAAAACGGTGCATAACCATAACGCCAGCTAGGTGCCAAGCATCTCAACTCAGCTACAAGAAATAGAAAGGTTAACTCTTCATTCACTCTCCTCTCCACTTTGGGTTACTAGGAATATGCTGATAATGATATTGTGAATGTCTGTTCCTCTGCTGAAGAGGGTTCAGAAATGACCTCAAGATCAAGTATCACCAATAGCCCAGATTTTAAGGCTCACTGGTTGATCAATACAAATCACTGCATGGCTCAGCCTATCACTTTTGGCTGCCTGGCTGGTTATTATTAAGTCCTAAATGCCGGGGAAAGGGAATTTGGGGAGATTGAAGGGGATGGATCATTGGATAGGTGTTTGGGGGTAACAATGGGACCTGCCTTACATTTTCTAGGCTGGAAGGTTGGGAGGTTATAATATGAATACCCTTTATTTATATGAAGCCGTTGAATCATTCCCATTGCTGCGGAGGAGCTTACAATTTAATTCCAGTAAAAAAAACAACTACACACAATTAACTTGCTGGTGTGTATTTTTGACTGGGGGAGGAAATCAGAAATCGAAATCATGCATGTAGCTTATATAGTTGGGAAGGAGGTAGTGATGCTGTAGAGCAGAGATCCCCAACCAGTGGCTCACGAGTAACATGTTTCTCTCAAACCCTTTGTATGTTGCTGCCAGTGGCCTCAAAGCAGGAGCTTATTTTTGAATTTCATGCTTGCAGGCAAGTTTTGGTTGTATAAAAACCAGGTGCACTGCCAAACAGAGCCTCAGTGTAGGTTGATAATCCAAATGGGGCTACCAAATGGCCAATCACAGCCCTTATTTGGCAGCCCAAGAACATTTTTCATGCTAGTGTTGCTCCCCAACTCCTTTGATTTCTGAATGTTGCTCACCGGTTCAAAAGGTTGTAGAGCCTTAACGGTACAGAAGTATATTTCCCACACTGCGCTAATGCAAATGTCTGTTCTGCACTGGGTTTTTCTCTGCTGCTTTCTCATTGAGATCCATTACCTCTTGTAATTGTCTTTGCTCTTATGATCTGGGGTCTCAGTGTCATCCTTTTATTCTTCTGATCTGTCTCCCACATCCCGGCTGTTAGTTACCGTTCTACAAATCAGCTTCCTCATTTTCAGATCTGCTATGAACCTTATGTTATAGATATAGAGGATGAATCACAGATGGACTCTAATGTTGTCTTTAAAAAATGAACCCCAACCCCAATACAACTTGTCTCCCACTAGTGAGTACTGCCACCTACAAACGTAGACTTAACTCATTATGGATGGATTCTTTGTAGGCTTTAATTGAGCAGTTATTTACTTGGTCACACACTTGCCTTGAGCTATCAACCTTCCGTCATAGCTTGAGCTCAGATTTGCGTTGCTATCTGGCCAAATGATACCTAATTCCAATGTTATTAATAGGAAAGAAAATTTCAAATTAAGGAAGGTTTTTTTTTCAAGGTTAGTCAACCGTGAAGGCAACATTTGCTTGAGTTTTGGTAACCCAAAGTAACTGATCAGATGCTATTCTAACTGAAACAATTAGTTAATGCTAACTGCTTTATGTTGTGGGTTACAAGAGTTGTTACTGTATTTACCTTTACACGTGCCAGAGTAAAGAGTTCAGCTATGTGGAGTAAGGGAGCAGTCATGATGCCTGATGCCATTGCTGATGTCATTGCTGAAATCATGGGGTCCCATAATACCCCTGCAAGGGATCACTGGTTATTAGCCCAATAAAGATTGGCACTGCCAAATATGAATTAAGTAGGCTGTTCTACACCCCTTGACCAAGCCTTTTATTGTTGAAACATGACCCTCATCCCTTCTTTTTTGGGGGGGATTCAAAAAACGAAATCATAATAACCTCTGCATCTGTCATCCCACTGAGAGCAGGCCCCAGACTCAGACTCCTGCCTGTTGCCGTATATATCACTATAATGCATCATGATTCTTTCAACACTCATCAGGTTTAGGAGAAACACTGGAAATAGTGTCAATGCTCATTTGAAACTTAGCATTTCCCAATGAAAGTAGGCCTCACTTATTGATTCCGCAGGCACTGTGGGTGCAGCACAGAGACATACTTAAGTCTCAGGCTGGTGTTATGTCCATAGCCCCCTGAATCCTCTGAATGATGTACCTTGTGAATACAGTTATACCAAATGCAGGAAGCTTCTGGTAAAAAGTAGAGGAGCTAAAGGTACAGTGAAGAAAACAAGAAATCAGCCTCCTTCATTTCTATATGATGCCACTAGAGTTGTTCCCAAGGCCTAGTACCAGTCATGACCTCTGCAGACCCTGCCTTGCTAAACCAAATACAGATGCAGCAAATGGAGGTCCAGAAGGGTTAAACCGGCCATACAAGGCCCAAGCAACTAGCACTGACCTGGTTAAACTAGGGGATCTTCTATTGCACCATCAACTTTACTTTCAAAACAGTTTCCATGTTAATATTGGACACAGCACAGGTTATCTGATAACTAGTGTAGTTCCTACTACTGTCTCACTACTGTTTTCTTTTACAGGATGGAAAGAGATGCTCAGTTTGCCCAAAAGAAAGCAGAAAGAGCTACGTTAAGGGTCCATATGAGGGAAAAATATAGACTTCCAAAGGTAAAAATATATATGCTATGTTTTTGTACAATCCTTCCCTTGTAGAGACCCAAAGCAGTGCAATGGAGCCTAGAATGAGGACCCAGCCACCCACCATGCTCCCTAAACACACACCCCACTTCCCCAATGAGTGCACATGTGACATCAAATCTCTGAGTGATGTAACAGAGGAGGGAGGAAAGGGAGTGCAGAGGGGAAGGAGGAGAGAGAACTGCAATGGGGAGGGGAGGGAGGAGAGAGTGGCAGAGGGGAGAGTGGCAGAGGGGGGCAAACACAAACTATGGGTAGGCAGAAGACCCTTTAACAGGTACTTGCCCAGCACCCCCATTGTTGCGCCCTAGGCAGGTGCCTCTTCTTACTACCCCTAGTTCCGGCCCTGCCTAGAACTTTAAGTCTAGGGTAGGAGTAGATTGCACCCTTCCAAAGATCTAGAGCAGTGATCTCCAACCAGTAGCTCGGGATCAACATGTTGCTCACCAATGCCTTCTATGTTGCTCCCAGTGGCCTCCAAGCAGATGCTTATTTTTTTAATTTGTGGCTTGGAAACAAGTTTTGGTTTCATAAAAACCAAAGTTTACTGCCAAACAGAACCTTCTGTGAGCTGTCAGTCCACATAAGGAACACCAGTTGTCAACCCCAATTTATAATTGGCACCAGAAATCTTTTGCGTGCTTGTGTTGCTCTTCAACTTTTTTTAACATTTGAACGTGGTTCATGGGTAAAAAAAAGGTTGGGGATCCCTAATCTAGAGCTAAAGTAACAAAACCAAGATAAGATCATTGGGTGACTGGGGAGAGTGTGGAGGCGTTTACCCTACAACTAGAATTATTCCTTGGGGATAGTATTATTGGGGATTATTAGGATTTCTAGTGTTTGCAAAGGTTAATGTTGTTTTCAAATGAGGCAGAACTGAAACTGTTGCAGCAGGTACTTATACAAATAGGGACAGGACTCAACTCAAGCCCCAGCAGTTGTGCATGCAGACCTCACTATCTGAGGAACTAAACAGCTATTGTGAAGCTACAATCTTATTGTTACTGTTTATTACTTATTCTTCTATTCCTACCCTCTCCTACTTAACATTTAAACCATGCATGTTAACTAGGTTAAAGTTGACCCTAGAAATCAGATAGTTGCTGAACACAAATCTAAACAAACCAACAACATCAAAACACAAGTTGAAGACAACTACTACATCATATTAAAAGTTAATTTGTATGTGAACTACCACTTTAAATGTATAGTGGCCCTTTAAGGTAGATGGTTCTGCTGAATGTAGAACGTTAGACTAAATGGACACCCAAGCTGTAGGTTCATGTATTTTTTGCCCTTCTGTTTTCTAAGAGTGAAAAGGATGACAACCAGATCCAGATGGCAGGAGATGACATTGACTTACCCGAGGATCTCCAGAAAATGGTGGCTGAAGATCAGGATGAAGAGGAAGAAAAAAGTTCTATACTGGGACAAATCCAAAACATTCAAAATATGGATATGGACACCATTAAAGAAAAGGCGACAGCTACATTTACGGAAATTAAGCAAACGGCTGAAGAGAAATGTGCCCTTATGTGATCTTGAAACACCCACTGTTTATGGTTGACTACATCTCCTCTTTATGATTAAATGCACCTTGTTTTCCAATATCACAGACAAGAATAGGAAGGTGGTGTTATGTGAAAAACTGTTGGACAGAACGGAAAAGAAAAGCCAACACTGCTAGAAAAAAAAATTGCTGACATGTCACATGTACAACTTGGTTTTTATTTGCTGCTCCTTGTGGGTATTTTATACATTAGTGGAGGACAAGTGCAAAACTGTTATAATAATATCTTGTAAATACTACTGTCATTGAACACAAGAGTAAATTATATAGTGAATAAAGTACCCCCTCGTAAAATATAAGGATATTATAAGTTACCGAGGAGTTTCATGACCATATAAAAGTACAAGGTTGAAGGCCGAGTGTTTTTATACAGGTCATGGAACTCTGAGGTAACTTCTAATATCCTCATATTTTACAACTGGGGGTACTTTATTTATTATAATACACAAGTTTCAGTGATTCATGTGACAGAAATGACATCAGAACTCACTGTTTATAACTGATGACATCAGAACTCACCGTTTATAAGGATATCATTTACAATATTATCATTTACAATATATTCATGGCTTTTGTGTATTATATCCTTATAAACACCATTTAATGATGTCATCAATCATAATCAGTGCTTAGTGATGTCATTTGTGTCAAAATGACTCACCGAACCCTATAAGAAATATTTTTATTCAAGAATTAGAACAAAATCAAGTTTGTGCACAAAATGATATTATAATATCACAAACTCCATTCTGTAAATGCAACTATCCATTCTGGATCATGAACTGTATTCTGTCTCTGAGATGTAAAAAAGAACATGTAACAAAACCAATGATGTGTAAAGTTAATTACACTATGAATAATGTAAGAAAATTACTTAAAATATATAATCTTGTACAGAACAACTGTATGCAGAGCTACCCAGTTAATATACAACTCAAATTTGCTAGATTTAAATTACAAAATAGTTTTTTTTATTACAGAAAGGAAGATTACATGTCACAGAATCCATTATGTCATCAAAATGAAGACTATTGTTCCATAAAAAATCATGTTTTCATTTCCACAAAATCAATTTGACAGTCAAACTTCTGAGCCTTTAAGAAGCAAAAGCATACTTATTAAACAGGTACAAGCAAGCAGTCTTTAATTGAAGCTTGATTTACTGGTTATACTTCTCATGGTTTTAACAGTTTTGTTCCTTTTGTTCAATGTTGTTCTTACTATTGACTAAAACATGGCTTTAATAAAAGAGGCTACAGATAGTTACTTATATTCTTGTATATTTCTCATAAAAAGTCCTCAGTGAATATAAAGGATACAATGATAATATAAAGGCACACGACCGCAGACTGAGTTATACAGGGAACTCTGAGTATCACTCATGTATTATAAGGGATAATGTACCCCCTACTGTAAATGATAAGGATATTAGAAGTCACCGAGGGGTTTCTGTGACCATATAAAGGCACAAGGCTGCAGGTTGAGTTATACAGGGAACTCTGAGTATCACTCATGTATTATAAGGGATAATGTACCCCCTACTGTAAATGATAAGGATATTAGAAGTCACTGAGAGGTTGTTCTGTGACCATATAAAGACACAAGGCTGCAGGCTGAATTATACAGGGAACTCTGAGTATCACTCATGTATTATAAGGGATAATGTACCCCCTACTGTAAATTATAAGGATATTAGAAGTCACTGAGGGGTTCTGTGACCATATAAAGACACATGGGTGCAGGCTGTTATACGTGGCCTTTGAGTATTTATTGTAACTCCAATGGTAACTGAAATTCTATGGTTACAGACTGGACATGTCTGACTTATTAATAGGTACCTTATAATGTGTTTAATGGAAAATTCAGTGAGCTGAGATTCCAAATTACAATAACTAATCTATTTATTATTGCTCATTTAGCACCTAAAGTGCAATTTTCTGATTGTGCAGACATATATCAGATAGAATATCAGATAGAGTGTCATTGGAGCATTGGGCGTGTGCTGAGCTGAATTGTGCATCTGTACACTACCCCTCTGTACAGGCTATGGACAGAGGCCACAGGTTAGTGGTGATGCCACAAAGGCAAAATATTAAGGGCTCAGCTGCATCCTAAGGAGCACTGGGGATGCACAGCTCCCCAGTGCTCTGATGCTTGTGTGTGTGCTTTCGTGGGGGGGGCGCGAGGAGACTGGCGGGCGCTAGGACCACGTAGCCTCATGGCGCCACTTGAGGAAATCTGGCCATGGATATGGGTAAGGTTAAGGGCTGTTCTTAGGACAGTGGAATGCATATACTAGTATGGGCTAGTGATGGGCGGATTTGTCCCATTTCGCTTCGCCGATAAATTTGCGAATTTCCAGCGAAATTTGCAAAACGCAAATTATGACGCCCGGGTCAATTTTGACACCGTCGTTAAAGTCAACGGGTGTCTGACTTATGTTGACATGCAACGGTTTTGATGCAAGCGAGTTTTACGGTGCGCGTCCCATAAATTTTGCGCAGGCAAAATTTCCGCAAAATGCCGAAAAATTATCGAAATGTGAATTTTGCAGCTCACGTCAATTTTGACGCCGGCGTTAAAGTCAATGGTGCCCAAATAATGTTGACATGCAATGGTTTTGATGTGAGCGACTTTTATGGCGCTCGTCCAAAAATTTTTGTCGCTGTCAAATTTTCGATGCAGTTTCACAAATTTATTCGATGGTGGAAATTCGCTGCAAATTCACCCCTCGCTAGTATGGGCTGCTACAAGGTAAGAGAAAACTAGTTGCAGAACTGCCGGGAGAGCAGAAGGTGCAATTGCACCAGGGTCCGCAGCCCCATTACTGGAGAAAACCTCAGGTTTTGTCAGAGCTATGGTAACTTCCAATTACAATTTATCTGGTACGCTGCAATAAATACTTACATAGATTGATGGGCCACATTTGACTTCATAAAGCAGCTGGTTTTGCTTCCAATAAGGATTAATTATATCTTAGTTGGGATCAAGTACAAGCTACTGTTTTATTATTACAGAGAAAAAGGAAATATTTAGATCATTTGAATAAATATGGGAGACAGCCTTAACTGGTTTCAGGACAACAGATCCCATACCTGTACAGTAAGTCTACAGGGAAATGGAACCAGTGGTTTTGGTAGTTTCTTCATCAATGACAATACACTGTAGGATGATTCCAAATAATGTCTATTAAATGACATATATATGGCACTACAGAGGTTTTCTGTGTATTGCTTGGCTATCCAATCCCAATCACTTTGCTAATTAATCCAGTTAAGGGTGAGAGGTTGTTAAAAAGTCTGTGATATAAGATCTAAAATTTCAGCTGTAAAGCAGGACCGGAAATGAAATAGGGCCATAGGGAATTAGTACCTTACAGTATGTAAGCATTACAGCACATCAATGAAAAAGTATGTAATTGCTATTCTTTTACCCATATGACATAACATCATGACACTCAATTGCACACTGCTGAACAGCTAAATCGATAAATCTAAGTCTATAAGTACTACTTGGCCATAGTGACTAGTGATGGGCGAATTTGCGCCGTTTCGCTTCGCCGAAAAATTTGCGAATTTCGCGCGAAATTCGCGAAACGGCAAAAAATTCGTGAAACGGCGCCGGCGTCTCGTTTTCGACGCCGGCGCCCGTTTTTCCGACGCCGGCGCCCGTTTTTCGGAAAATTTTTTTTTGACGCCGGCGAATTTTTACTGCGAATTTTCGCGGGCGTTTCGCGAATCGCGCAAATTCGCCGCGAATTCGCGCCTGCCAAATAAATTCGCCCATCACTAATAGTGACCTAAAATAGTCTCATTAATGGTATAAGGCAGAGGTGTCCAAAAGGTAGATCGGGATCTATCAGTAGACCTTTAGTTGGTGATCAGTAGGTCTCAAGTCACTGTCAACAAACAGCTTGTCTAAATCACCCTCCTGTTTCATGATTTCAATTCAGATATTTATTATGTTAAGGTTACATAAGAAATAGTTGTTTGTTAATATATAGCAATACACATAAATCAATATAATATGTAAGTTATATTTTCTGTGGAACAGAATGCCAACAATGATTTTATGGATAGAGATCATAATGGGACAACATCATCATTAGTGTTGGCACTCCTGGTATAAGGGATCTGCATTTTTTAAACCCCCAAATGCATAACCTTACACGTATCTACCATAATTTCCAGTTTGACCAGATGCCTCCGCAATGATGATACATTCATATAAATTCTGTTTTCCTTCATAGTTTGATGCCATCAGCAAACATTAATTTATGCCTGTCTCCAACTCGTTAATAAACATGTTAAAATATACCCAGTACAGAATCCTATTTCAATGAGACAGCTATTGTCTCTACACAATTCCTCAGCCATTTCTCTGGCCATGCATACACAGCATCACCATAACCCTCCAAACAGCTTCAACAAGGCCAAGCAGGAGCAATCAGTATCAACAAGACCAATCAGGACCAAATGGCATAACCAAGACCATCCAAGACCAATCTGCATCACAAAAACCAACCAGGTATAAACAGCCTCACCAAGACCAAACAAGTCCAAACAGCATCACCAAGACCGACCAAGACCAAACAAGTCCAAACAGCATCACCAAGACCAAACAGCATCACCAAGACCAAACATCCTCACCAAGACCAACCAAGAAAAAAACAGCATTGCCAAGACCAAAAAGTCCAAACAGCATCACCAAGACAAACCAAGACCAAACAAGACCTAACAAGTCCAAACAGCATCACCAAGACCAAACAAGACCAAACATCCTCACCAAGACCAACCAAGAAAAAACAGCATCACCAAGACCAAACAAGACCAAACATCCTCAGCAAGACCAACCAAGAAAAAACACCATCACCAAGACCAAACAAGACCAAACAGCAGCACCAAGACCAAACATCATCACCAAGACCAACCAAGACTAAACAAGACCAAAAATCATCTCCAAGACCAACCAAGATTAAACAAGACCAAACATCATCTCCAAGACCAACCAAGATTAAACAAGACCAAACATCATCGCCAAGACCAACCAAGACTAAACAAGACCAAACATCATCGCCAAGACCAAACAGCATTAACAAGACCAAATAGGAACAAACTGCATCACCAAGACCAACTAGCATTACTATGACAAACCAAGGACAAACAGCATCACCATGACTAATCAAGACCAAACGGCATCACCAACACCAAACAACATCACCAAGACCAACAGACTTTTGTTCTGACATTACTGCCTTAGGATCTGTCCTTTATAATGACTATACAGTTATAATACTTTTCTCCATGACATATTATTGAAAATGATAACAATCAACAACACCCAAATACTTATCCTTTAAAAAAGTGACTTATACAGGTCTATAAATAAATATAATCTTGCAGGGAGGTACCTACCTTGATAATCCATCTCTCTGTGGAGTAGCCTCAAAGTACATAGTTCTGGATTCTACGTAACCCCCTTTGGAGAGTAGGAATAGAGAATAGATCCTTCTCTTAGAGCCACTGTAGGGTTGAGTTTTAACCTGTTTCCATGAACAAGAGGCAGTTCCCAAGATTAAACAACAAATGACTATATCCACTGCTGAGATTCTATGGGAGCATAAATTGAACAGCTCTACAGGGTCGCCATGTATTAACTAGGGTAGGGTTGCTTTCCTTTTCAGTGCTCCAGTTCCAGAGTAAAGGAATTTTTTCTTCTGCTAAGGTGGTTTAAGATGTTTTTAGCTTTTTAGTTGTGGAGACTGGAGACTGATGGTGCTGCATAAATTATAATAATAACACAGGCCGGCACCATCACATCACAGATAGCTCTACAGCTCAATTACTGTAATTAATAAATGACTCCTCGTCTCTCAACTGTTCAGGTTAATGGTATAAATGTAATCTGATTAAGTTATTTAAGATGAGCGTTGCCCACAGATCAAACGTTCTTCATTTATCAAGACTCCCATAAGAAGATTGGCCAAATTAGGGAAGGATTAATGCTCTTTCAAATATAACACTGACCTTCGGCTAATTTGATGAAAAGGATAAAGGGTGGAAACCAATTTAGGTTAAAGGGAAACATATTTATAGGTAGCTCTTTTTCTTTGGTCAGTATAGAAACATATGAATAGAAGCTGCCATGTAGATTACCCCTACTGAGACCCAGAAAAGACAGAAACAGTATCAGTTTACCCAGTGGCATAATAATACATGGGACTGCTCCCCAGTGGAATGGGATTAGAGAGCAGCATTTAGTTCCCGGCTCCTGTGACCTCAATATTTTCAAAAAATAATGCTGAACTGTCAAACTCCAACTGGAACTCAGGGGTCCCAACATTTTTCAGGACTTATTGCAGTTGCTCCGTGCTCCGTGTAATGCCAACACCTGGCACAGGCTGAGGAAACACAAACCAACTCTGTATGTAAAGGCTCTTTTGTGGCCTGTGGGCGCAGACATCTGACATGCAAGAATGGGCTGGAGAGGGGCACCTACATTCCATCCCCTGCCTATATATACAGTGAAACCTCAATTTTAAGTACCCTGATTTAGGGTCCTGCAGCGGATCGGGTACCCGTACGTTACCCGCAAAAAAGAAGGCACCCTGCTGAATGAGGGGAGGATTTTCCAGTGCGGGTATAGAGGTTGGTCTACAGGTCATGGGTCGGGTTATCTTATGTAATATTGTCTATATTTTACTCCTTTTTAAAGTTTTACGAAACTTGTTTCTATCCCCACCCACTTTTGATGATGTCACTTCCGCTTGCAGCACCATCACTTCCTGTTTAATGGTTGTCGCGGGTTGCAGGTCAGGTTGCGGATAAGGCAGTTGCAGGTTCGGGTAGTGGATCAAAGTAGTACATAAAGAATCATTTCTGACCATAAATTTACTGTGCAAACAGCAATATTGGACATAAATTGCCATGTTTTACCCATAATGCAGCATTATTTCCCTATAATTCCAGTGTAATTCCAGGTGCAATTGTGCCTGATGCCACAAAACAAAGGCTATTTGTATATATGTTAGTAGCCAATGGGATGCAGGTTGTGGCTGACAGCATCAGTTGCACTTGCACATAATCCAACAGAAGTTAGAAATGACCCCGGTAGTAATGTAAAGCCAATTTTTCCCTTGTATTCAAAATCCCAAAAGTATAGCCATTAAGTTGGAATAACAAATATCCCAGCAACTGAGGCCATGGGCAGTTCCTTGTACCCAAGAGCAGTATATCAGGGGGGGACCTTCTAAGAGCTTTATCCTCATATGCAACAATTAGTACTGATTATGAATCAATAATGAAATGTACGGATTAGCGGGATGAGGAAAGACATGGGAAAGACTGATCTGCCCCAGATAGATGGGACAGGGCAAATTAAATCTCCTGTTAATTAATAGGGGACATTTGCTAACTGAGATGTTCACATGTAACAGTTCTATCGATTGCACTTACTTAATAATAATAATAATAATAATAATAATAAAATAGCATGCAGAATAATTTACTGATAAATCTGTGTTTTCCCATCTGCATTAGGCTAATGAACTAAATAAAAAAAATTTCAGGAAAATTATATTCACTATGTTTGGAATTGATTTTTTTTACAGTGAGAGCTGTGAAGATGTGGAATGCTCTCGCTGAATCAGTGGTACAGGCTGATACATTAGATAGCTTTAAAGGAGAATTAAAGGCCTATTTAATTGGGGGCTCCAAAAGTTAGGCACCCACAAGTATTTACTTAGCTGACACCCCAGGCTGGTGCTCCTATCAGCAGAAACCTGCACCGGCCCGGGGTTCTTCCAGTGAGCACCAGGGAGCGTCTTCTGGCTTCTTCTTTCTTCAAATTTCAGACGCATGAGCAGTAGAATAAAATAGCGGCTTTTTGGTTAAAGTTAGGCTTTTGCTCTACTGCGCATGCGCAACCACACAAAGAAAGAAGAAGCCGGAAGCAGATTGCTCCGTGGTGCTCATTGGTATAACCCCGGGCCGGTGCAGTTTTCTGCTGATAGGAGCTCCTGTCAGGTAAGTAGAAACAATCACTTGGGGTGCCTAACTTTTGGCAACCCAAAGTACTGTAAATAGAGCTTTTCCTTCTCCTTTAAGAAGAGGTTGGATGGTGTTTAGCAAGTGAGGGAATACAGGGTTATGGAAGATAGCTCATAGTACAAGTTGATCCAGGGACTGGTCCCATTGCCATTTTGGAGTCAGGAAGGAATTTTTCCCCTCTGAGGCAAATTGGAGAGACTTCAGATGAGTTTTTTTCCTTCCTCTGGATCAACTGGCAGTTAGGCAGGTTATATATAGACTTAAAATTTTGAACTGGATGGACGTGTGTCTTTTTTCAATCTAACTTACTATGTTACTATGTTTTTCTTTGTCTCCCTCCACTAAATGTTGGTGGGAAATGATTATTTATCCTATTTATACTTTGCCTTTAGCCACAGATAGAGATGTCGCGAACTGTTCGCCGGCGAACTTGTTCGCGCGAACATCGGGTGTTCGCGCTCGCCGGAAGTTCGCGAACGTCGCGCGACGTTCGCCATTTTGGGTTCGCCATTGTTGGCGCTTTTTTTTGCCCTCTCACCCCAGACCAGCAGGTACATGGCAGCCAATCAGGAAGCTCTCCCCTGGACCACTCCCCTTCCCTATAAAAACCGAAGCCCTGCAGCGTTTTTTCACTCTGCCTGTGTGTGCTGAAGAGATAGTGTAGGGAGAGAGCTGCTGCCTGTTAGTGATTTCAGGGACAGTTGAAAGTTTGCTGGCTAGTAATCATTTTGATACTGCTCTGTTATTGGAGGGACAGAAGTCTGCAGGGGTTTGAGGGACATTTAAGCTTAGGTAGCTTTGCTGGCTAGTAATCTACCTTCTACTGCAGTGCTCTGTATGTAGCTGCAGTGGGCAGCTGTCCTGCTTCTGATCTCATCTGCTGACTGCTGCAATAACAGTAGTCCTTGTAAGGACTGCTTTTATTTATTTTTTTGTTGTTTTACTACTACTAATACTACTACTACTATAAGAGCCCAGTGCTATTAGTCTAGCAGTGTTGGGGAGTGGGACTGGTGTGCTAATCTGCTGCTCCTAGTAGTTCAGCAGCACCAACTTTAATTTTTTTTTTAATATTCATTTTTTTTTTATTTTACTTTTTTTTATTTTACTACCGCTGTAGTAGTGTATAAGTTGACCTTTTAGGCATTATTTGCCCTGTAGGCATTATTTGCACACTGTTTTCTTCAACCCGCCATCGAGCTGTGTGACCTTGTTCACATTCTGTCTAAATATCCATAATATTACCGTCTCCAGAAAAAACACCGGAGTCACTTTTTTCAAGCAGCCATAATATATTTTACGTAATCCGTATCCACCGCTGTAGTAGTGTATACGTTGGCCTTGTAGGCATTATTTGCACACTGTTTTCTTCAACCCGCCATCGAGCTGTGTGACCTTGTTCACATTCTGTCTAAATATCCATAATATTACCGTCTCCAGAAAAAACACCGGAGTCACTTTTTTCAAGCAGCCATAATATATTTTACGTAATCCGTATCCACCGCTGTAGTAGTGTATACGTTGGCCTTGTAGGCATTATTTGCACACTGTTTTCTTCAACCCGCCATCGAGCTGTGTGACCTTGTTCCCATTCTGTCTAAATATCCATAATATTACCGTCTCCAGAAAAAACACCGGAGTCACTTTTTTCAAGCAGCATTCATATATTTTACGTAATCCGTATCCACCGCTGTAGTAGTGTATACGTTGGCCTTGTAGGCATTATTTGCACACTGTTTTCTTCAACCCGCCATCGAGCTGTGTGACCTTGTTCACATTCTGTCTAAATATCCATAATATTACCGTCTCCAGAAAAAACACCGGAGTCACTTTTTTCAAGCAGCCATAATATATTTTACGTAATCCGTATCCACCGCTGTAGTAGTGTATACGTTGGCCTTGTAGGCATTATTTGCACACTGTTTTCTTCAACCCGCCATCGAGCTGTGTGACCTTGTTCCCATTCTGTCTAAATATCCATAATATTACCGTCTCCAGAAAAAACACCGGAGTCACTTTTTTCAAGCAGCATTCATATATTTTACGTAATCCGTATCCACCGCTGTAGTAGTGTATAAGTTGACCTTTTAGGCATTATTTGCCCTGTAGGCATTATTTGCACACTGTTTTCTTCAACCCGCCATCTAGCTGTGTGACCTTGTTCACATTCTGTCTAAATATCCATAATATTACCGTCTCCAGAAAAAATACCGGAGTGACTTTTTTCAAGCAGCCATAATATATTTTACGTAATCCGTATCCACCGCTGTAGTAGTGTATACGTTGACCTTGTAGGCATTGTTTGCCCAGTTTTTTTGGCCGCAGCCACTGAAGCACAGAGGCCAGAAAAAATATGCCATATAAATGCTGAAAATAGTCATTTTTTGCCATACGTTGACTCAACGTATATGGCAAAAAATGACTATTTTCAGCATTTATATGGCATATTTTTTCTGGCAACTGTGCTTCAGTGGCTGCAACCAAAAAAACTGGGCAAACAATGTCTACAAGGTCAACGTATGGCGAAAAATTACTATTTTCAGCATTTATATGGCATATTTTTTCTGGCAACTGTGCTTCAGTGGCTGCGTCCAAAAAAACTGGGCAAACAATGCCTACAAGGTCAACGTATGGCAGTTGTTTAAAGAGAACAGTAGATTACTAGCCAGCAAAGCTACCTAAGCTAAAATGTCCCTCAAATCCCTGCAGACTTCTGTCCCTCCAATACAGAGCAGTATCAAGCAGATTACTAGCCAGCAAACTTACTATCATCTGTCCCTGAAATCACTAACAGCTCTCCCCCTACACTATCTCTTCCAAGCACACACAGGCAGATTTTTCAGATACATTTTTGCCCTTGATCCCCCTCTGGCATGCCACTGTCCAGGTCGTTGCACCCTTTAAACAACTTTAAAATCATTTTTCTGGCCAGAAATGTCTTTTCTAGATGTTAAAGTTCGCCTTCCCATTGAAGTCTATGGGGTTCGCGAACCGTTCGCGAACCGCTCGCATTTTTGCGCAAGTTCGCGAATATGTTCGCGAACTTTTTTTCCGACGTTCGCTACATCCCTAGCCACAGACCCAAAGCTGCCCCTTTCTAACCATTTGTACATATTTGCTTTAACCAACAGAAATAATTAGAGCTGTTTAGCAGGTGCCTTATGGTAACAATGGCTGCAGTAAAGTAGCCAAACTGGATTGTTTAATAGGTGTCTGGGGGATTAACTCAAAGTGATTACCAACTAAACCCCGTTAATCCCTTTCATATCAAGTGATGCGTCTAACGAGCAAAACAACTTGTATTATTGGAGTGGAACAAGCAGAGAAAATCCTTCTGCATTTATTTAAATATCTCTCTGTCTATCCATCCATCCATCCATCCATCCATCTCTCTCTCTCTCTCTCTCTCTCTCTCTCTCTCTCTCTCTCTCCCTCTCATTTCTCTGTCTGTCTGTATATCTTTCTGACTATCTACTACTGCACTGGTAAGGCCCCATCTAGAATATGCCGTACAGTTTTGGTCTCCATCACTCAAACAGGACATTATTGTATTAGAGAGGGTCCAGAGAAGGGCAACTAAAAAAATCTGGAAAATTGGGGATGTTCACGCTGGAGAAGAGGCGCTTAAGGGGTGATATGATAACTATGTATAAATATATAAGGGGATCATATAATAATCTCTCTAATGTTGGCAGGAAAGGAAAAAGTGGAAAAAATTCTTCTTTTGTACATATGCAAATTAGGATTCGGATTTGGTTCGGCCAAGCACAATGATTCAGACAAATCCAAATCCTGCTGAAAAAAGGCAGAATCCCGAACCGAAATCTGGATCCACAAAAGATACAATTCCTTCATGGCGACCTTTATTTACTGCTACATTAACTTTAAATTTGGTGTAGGCAGTGATATTCTAAGACAAATTGCTGTCTGGGTTTGGTTTTTATTTTTTGTTTTTCATTTGTATTAATTGTAATGATTTTTTTGTGTAGCAGCTCTCCAGCTTGGCATTTCAGCACCTATTTGCTACAGTTTACCGAGCAACCTGACAGTAGTTTGAATGACAGATTTGTAGATGACTATTACAGGGCCTCAATAAAAATTTAAGTAATAAAAAATATTAAAAAATGTGACCCCCATTTTAAAGCTGTAAAGAGAGAAGAAGAAGAAGACAACAAAATAAAACAAAATAAACAACTATTTAATTAAAGGAACAGTTTGCTTAGACTAGCATATTCTATAACTTAAATGTCAACCACCCCTTTAACATAATCTTTGTATTTAGAGCTAGTGTTCTTGTGTGTTCTGTGCGGCATCTTTAATAATAAATATCAGTGGATTTAGTTGTATTCTGCACAAAACAAAATGGAATTAATAAAAACAACAACTCCTCCTTACCAGTAAATCTGAGACTGAATCCTATAGTCTCTCTTTAAAGGGGATGTTCACCTTTGAGTTAACTTTTAATAGGATGTAGAGAGTGATATTCTGAGACAATTTGCAATTGGTTTTCATTTTTTATTATTGAAGGTTTTTTGAGTTATTTAGCTTTTTATTCAGTAGCTCTTCCATTTGCATCTTAAGCAATCTGGTAACTAGGGTCCAAATTCCCCTAGCAACCATGCACTGATTTGAACAAGAGGCTGGAATATGAATAGGAGAGGAAGGATCAGTAATAAAAAATAACAATAACAATACATTTGTAGCCTCACAGAGCTTTTATTTTTTATAAGTGAGTCAGCGACGCCCATTTGAAAGCTGCAAAGAGTCAGAAGAAAAAGGCAAATAACTATAAAACTATATAAAAAAAAAATAATGAAAGCCAAATGAAAAGTTGCTTAGAGTTGGCTGTTCTATAACGTAATATAAGTTACCGTAAATGTGAACCGACCCTTTAAACAAACTCTTCTGATTCCACTGGAGAGGGGAAGATAGTAGAAATCTAGACTTCTGATGATGTTTGGTTGCACCTCATCGCTCAACTGAACCTAAGTGGGCGAATTTGGGGCGTTTCACTTCACCGAAAAATTCTCGAACTTCCAGTCGAAATTCGCAAAACGGCGTAAAATTTGTGAAACGGCGCAGGCGTCTCGTTTTTGATGCCGGCGTATTATCGCGGCGGTTCCGCAAATTTATTTGCTGGCAGCGAAATTGCGGGAATTCACCGCGAATTTGCGCCTGCCGAATCAATTCGCCCATCACTAAACACTAATCTAACAAACTGCTCTAAATCGTCTGCTGCAGAAGAATCATTTAGGGATATGTAGTAATAGGTGCAAAGTTTGCTACAAGTGTAATCACCCACAACAACCAATCAGCAGGAAGCATTTCCTGGTCGCCTGTTTAAAAGCAAACATCTTATTGGTTGCTATGGGTTACTACACCTGGGCAGACGTTATGGGGCAGATTTACTAAAGGGCTAAGTGACTAACAATAGCAAAGATTCGCCAGCGTTACCTTTTTCACGGACTTCGCTGATTTACTAACAGACGCAGACATCACTTCACTAGCAAAGGAGACAGACGCTGGCGGTGATTCTCACTCTATGGCAAATTGTTCGCTCTGGCGAATGGACGTTACTCCGCAAATTCACTAAGATGGGGATTTTACTGAACGTTACCTCTTTCGCCAGATTTGCCTTCGCCACCTCAGACCAGGCAAGTGCAATAGAGTAGATAGGACTTCCTCAATCTTCTGTCACTTACATCATATATATATAGTGAATAAAGTACCCCCTCTTGTAAAATATAAGGATATTATAAGTCACCGAGGAGTTTCAGGACCATATAAAAACACGAGGCCGAAGGCCGAGTGTTTTTATACAGGTCATGGAACTCCGAGGTAACTTCTAATATCCTCATATTTTACAACTAGTGGTACTTTATTTATTATAATACACAAGTTTCAGTGAGTCATGTGACAGAAATGACATCAGAACTCACCGTTTATAACTGATGACCTCAGAACTCACCGTTTATAAGGATATAATTTACAGGATATTCATGGCTTTTGTGTATTATATATATATATATATATATATATATATATATAACACTGGCGTCTTTTCCTTTTTTCAGAGTGATAGGCTGTAAAAGTCCTTACATTTTTTTTTTTGGTAACCAGGTTCCCCCATACATTTTCTAACATATGGAACATTAACTATACAGTGGGCTCATGTGTAGGGCAATATAACTAGGGATGAACCGAATCCAGGATTCGGTTTGGGATTCGGCCTTTTTCAGCAGGATTCAGATTCGGCCGAATCCTTCTGCCGGCCGAACCGAATCCGAATCTTAATTTGCATATGCAAATTAGGGGCGGGGAGGGAAATCGCGTGACTTTTTGTCAGAAAACAAGGAAGTAAAAATGTTTTCCCCTTCCCACCCCTAATTTGCATATGCAAATTATGGTTCGGATTCCGTTCGGTATTCGGCCGAATCTTTCACGAAGGATTCGGGGGTTCGGCCTAATCCAAAATAGTGGATTCAGTGCATCCCTAAATATAACAAATTAATTTTCTTTATAAAGGTTCCCTGGACTTGTGTAATGTAATGTATTTGCTGCAACATATACGTCCATTCAACTTTATAATTTCCCGCCGTATGCGAATTAGCCTGAGCGAAGACCTCCAACAAACTTGCGCTAGGCAGAATTGAACACTAGCGCATCTTCGCTTTCATTTGCTCACATTGCCAAAGTAAAGTTAGTGAAAATTCGCCAGCGTTTGACGCACTGGACGCGACTTCGCATTTTAGTAAACTAGTGTTGTCTGAGTGAATTTTTGCCTGTTGCGATGGGTGCGAAGCCATCGCAGGCGAATTTTCGCCACTTACTAAATTAACCCCTATATATTAAATATGGTTGTTTGTGCCGGTTCCTACATATAAGAGGAGGGATCATCTTCTCACTACTGACACAGGGAATCAAACAGCAGCAACATAGCAAATCACTGGTAGAGTTTTAGAACAAAATCGTGAGTCATTAGTGGAGAATGTATTTCATGGTGAGGTATCTGAAAGGGAAACTAGCCGAATATCACCGCTAACCGAAAGAAAGTAGATGAGCAGCTTAAAGCTCTTCAGTCACATGAGGCCTGCCGAAGGTAACCGGGATTTGTACTCTTACGGCTAATAGGATCTCTCCAGCTCAGGCTCATCCCATCAAGCTAAACGTTGCCCACTCTCAAGCAATCTGAATTCAATTAGGCTAATTGGGAAACAAGTAAAGAAGGATTGCATTAATATAGCTCTGCTTTGTGAAACTGTAAAACCGTCCTGCCTCTCTGGAAACCGAACAATATATAGTGAATAAAGTACCCCCTCTTGTAAAATATAAGGATATTATAAGTTACCGAGGAGTCTCATGACCATATAAAAACACGAGGCCGAAGGCCGAGTGTTTTTATACAGGTCATGGAACTCCGAGGTAACTTCTAATATCCTCATATTTTGCAAATGGGGGTACTTTATTTATTATAATACACAAGTTTCAGTGAGTCATGTGACAGAAATGACATCAGAACTCACTGTTTATAACTGATGACATCAGAACTCACCGTTTATAAGGATATAATTTACAAGATATTCATGGCTTTTGTGTATTATAATGGCATTTACGACTTTCGTTTACTCTTTTTCATAAAATTCATTTGAGCAATGGATGGTAACGATCTCCTTTACACAACAGATAGTAACATTGTAAGGGTACTAACCCCCCATATATGCAGATATGATGCACCAAACCACATACCTCTCAAATGTCCCGTTTTTCACAGGACCGTCCCTTATTTTGACAGCTCAACCACAGTCCCGGTTTGTTACTGAAATGTCTCTTTGATCTCCTGCACTGAACAGCCAGAAAAAGATACAAAGTTCCTAAAACTGAATTGGCTTTTGGCAGAGAACCCAGAATACATGGCAGGTGCACTTAGATACATTTGTAACAATTTAAGATAAGCAAAGAAGCAATTGTAACAATTTAGATAAGCAAAGAAACAATTCTAACAATTTAAGATAAGCAAAGAAGCAATTGTAACAATTTAGATAAGCAAAGAAACAGTTGTAACAATTTAAGATAAGCAGGTGAAACTGTGACTTGCAGCTTAAAGGGCAATTCACCTTCATTAGCAAAACTGTAAAAACACATAAAAAAACACAGACGTGTTCAAACTTTCATAACCTGCCAAAATGTGTAATATGAATATGGTAATTAGGGGGTGTGTCCACAAATATGGGCATGGTCAAAAAAATTTGCCGCGCTCTGTTTTCCTCTTTCTATTTCCAAAATGTTGGGAGGTATGCATGCTGTTTGTTTATGTTACAAGTTTCCATGTCTCGTCTCTATGACTTTCCATCCAGTTGACTCAATATAACCAACAGGTTGTTTATAAGTATAGTGCAATAACCAGCCCGAAAACAAGGAGTGATGCATAATAATCAAGCGCAAATTACTGAAAGAAATATCAACCTGCTCTTTCGTTGGGGTGGATTTCCCTAAGAAAATGTTGTAGGGTCGGGCTCCCACTTTGCAGTCAGGTCAAAGGGCCATCACAGCGACTTGAGGTTCAGAGTACCAGACAGTGTTGGACTGGGATGTCAAGGGCCCACCAGAAAACCGTAGACAGTTGACCCACTTTCCAAACTATTATTCCTCCTCTCTCTCACTTATCCTCTTTATTCTCCTAGTCTTTTATATCCACTTACTATACTCTATTCTTCCATTATTAAGCCTCTTTTTTCCAATAAAGAAATAGGGAATGACCATGAAATAGGCCAAATGGTTTTAAGCAGGAGGTCCACTGACACCTGGGCCCACCGGGAGTTTTCCTGGTATCCAGGTGGGCCAGTCCAACCCTGGTACCCGAGCCCAGTCCCTAGTTCAGTGTTTCCCAAACTGTGGTGTCCAAACTTGGAGAGATTTGGGAAGAAAGCATGTTTTCTCCCTCGGATACTCTTGGAAACCCCAATAAGAGTGAGATTTGGGGGTAAACATTTATTTGTGGTCTTAGATATTCTTAGAATTATGACTAGATGTTTACATGTGACTATAACTTTGTCATATGCTGGCGGCATAACCCAAAAAAGACACTACTGCCTTTGTGGCTTCCAGCCTAGAACAATCCTCATCCTCTCACTATTGGTATTTATAAAAACATATCCCATTTGGCAATAACTATATCTAATTGCTGTGAGATTTGGCAAACACTGTCAGGTTCTCTGGTGGGACCCAATAGACCTTAGAGACCTAAGAAAGCCTTCTGAGAACCCCTCATACATCCAAATGTTCTTAGGGAGCTTTGGTTGTGATAAAGGGCAAAAACCTCGCCTCAGGCAAGGACAGAAGTGGTTTCTAGACTAGAAATTGATAGAGGGAGGTAAAGGGGTCAGCAGATACCAAAATGGCCTGAAGTGCCTCTGTATGAACACATATTACCTCATAGTGATGGGCGAAAAGGCAAAACATTTGGCAAGTCTATGGGCGACAAATGGTTTTTGATGCGAGACAATTTTTTGACGTGCGACAAGTCGTCTTTGGTTTATAATTTCATGCATTGTCCAGTTTTTTTTTTACTCAGGTCATTTACTAACATATGGGCACATCTTTGAGAAATTTTAATTAGGTCTGTGGTGTCAGGGGATTAATTTAGGGTCATAAGCCTAATAATGTCTTGCTGGGGGTGTTAATCTGCAGTGGGCTCCTATGTCAAACCATCACCGGCCTTTGACCTACTTAAATCGAAAGGGGTGTGCGTGTAAATTTTGGATCTGCATCTGAATGAGTATATGGGTGAGTATACAAGTTATGACTTATGAGCAACTTGACTAAATATCACATTTGGGGAGAGATTGTCAGTAGTGATGGGCGAAAAATTTTTGTGAAACTGCGGTGAAAATTCGCCAGCGAAAAATCCACTGCAACAAAAAATTGTCACACGTCAGAAGAGTCGCGCACATAAAATTGATGCGCATCAAAATTATTCCACCGCCCATTGACTTTAATGCATTTGGACAAAATTGTTTTGGGTATAAAAATTGTCTCTTGTGTCAAAATTGTCGCATGTCAAAATTATTTTGATGCCCATTGACTTCAATTTGATTTGCGAATTTATTACTGTTTATTTTTTATTTTCTGTAAATTTGCAAATTTTTGGTCTTTGGGTAATTTCACACTAGGTGGTTTCTCCATTGAGACCAACCAACAGTTTTGCCTGATGCACCTATCCCTGCAGAAATGGGACAGATTTTGGTTGGAAAATATACACACTAGAATTCTCTGGCTAAAATCCACCCGGTGGCAGGCACATCCTTTTCCTAATTTCCCACCTGAATCCCATTCTTTGCTATAGGGTGTTAGAACTCAGCACAGCACAAAGCTCTTACACCACCCTCAGCATTGTGCTAAAATGAATGCGAGTCGGTGGAGACATTTCAGCAGGACCAACATCAGTGGGGCACAGGGGGTTCGAGTGTAGGGGCCTGAAGGGGGGCCAGGTAGTGCTGTACTTTTAATAGAGCCGGGCCCCCCTTGACAGTGCCGAAGCCCGAAGCCGCGCAGCCTCCTTCCTAAGTCCTGAATGAGGAAGTGGCGAAAAGCCAAAAAGACGAAGTCCCGAAGTGGCGAAAAGACCTGAAGTCGCGAAAAAAGCCGAAATTGAAATCCTGAAGGGATGAAAAAACCGAAGTCACAAAAAACAGCCGAAATTGAAGTCCTAAAGCGACGAAAAGACCCAAAGTCACATAAGGAGATGAAGCTGAAGTCCTGAAGCCACAACTCACGAGTTCAGTTCCTCTGAACACCAATGTTTTTTTTTTTAATCCCCTGGCCACCAATGTATTATTTTAATACTCTATAGGCCCCTGCCATCTATGTTTTTTTAAAAAATATTCTTTGGGGTTCCAATTATTTTTAACTTGTAAGGGGGGCCCTGGCGCCAATGTTTTTTTTTTTAACTTATAGGGGGGCCCTGGTACCCAATAGCTTTTTATAACTTGTGTTTGTGGGGGGTTAACTTTTTTAGTGCTGATGTCTCTGTGGTCTTTTAACTGTGATGTAGAGTGGGCGGAATCTGGGGTGCGGCTTGGAGGCTACAGTGGGTGAGGCCCAGGGGGCCCCGAAAATTTTGTTGTATGTGGCCCCTGCATTTCAGAAAGCTCTTTTCCAAGCTTTAACAAATGGTCAGAGCATAGAAAAAAGATCTATATATGTAAAAAAAAAATTTACCAACCAGTGACTAAACGTTAACTTATAGGTGAACCAGCCTGTTAACTGTTCCCACAAGGCAGTGGCTGTAGGTAGGAAGACTGAGGGAAAACAGGTACAGTAGAATATAAATATTTTTTGCCTACAGTCAGACAATCCTGTTCTAATACTTCTGTGTTTGGAATTCAAAGCCCTTTAGGTGCCTCCAAGAACACAAGGAGCAGCCTATGGAGCCCTGCCCATCATTTAATACATTAGTGCAAGAGACAAGAAAGTAGATGACTAAATGAATCAACGTTCTGCTCACAAACTCCAAACACTTGTCATGAGTTAACATATTTCATCAGCCTCTTAACCAAGTTTCTATAGGGCTAAACAAACAGCCAAGAAGCTCATTCTTCCCCATTTACTGTTTATGGGAAGCAGATTAAAAATGATCGTCACTAGCGTTCGTTCGCACTCTTCATCAAATCCTGTGAGCCAAAAATGCATCAAAGTTCAAAAAACGCTGGTGACTTTTACTTTTTTGAAGCGGGATTGGCTGCAAAAGTCCTAACTAAGACTTTTTTTTGGATAACTGGTTTTCTCCAGACATTTCATAACATATGGAACATTAATTGTACAGTGGGCTCATGTGTAGGGTTTTATATTAACTCTCTTGTCCTTATTAAGGTTCCCTGGACATTTGTAATAAAAAATGGCCACTTCAAGCATTTGCACCAACATTTATAATAAAGACGTCCATACAACTTTAAATTACCCGCTGTATGCAAATTGACCAAAGTGCAAGATCACTAGCGAATTTTCGCTAGGCACAAACGAATGCTAGCGCATTTTCGCTATGAAATGCTCACACTGCCGAAGTAGCGCTAGTGAAGAGTCGACAGAGTGGCGCCTAGGGCGCATATTAGTGGATTAGCGAAGTAGTAGTGAATTTGCACCTGGCGAAGGGGTGCGATGTGTGCGAAGCGGTCGCTGGCAACAATTCGCCCTTTAGTGATTCTGCCCCCTAGAGTTCGTTATGTGATTCTAATGGAACCATTCATTTTGCTTGTAAGTAAATCAATTTGTTGTTTTAATCACTGCAATAAAATGACCACGGATGTTGGTATTGTCAGGAGATAATCTCACGTCATTAGGGAGTATTGTCATTCAAAATCCAGCCTACAAGCAGCCAAGCAAATTCACTTTATTAAGACACGAACATGTAGATTAACTACTAACAATGGGCCCCTGGCTGAGAGCACCGAGGGCCATCAAGAGCTGAGACAATAGAATTTATTTGGTTCTTAAACCCAGCACAAAAGCCACCAAAATGTGTTCTGCGATATCCCTGCCTTTACTACCCCTTTGGATATAGTTAGATTTCTCCTTAAAAAATCAGTTTGAATATAAAGGTATCTCCTTACCTTATGCCAACAGCAGAAATCAATAAAAGGGAGTAATAAATCAACAGATTTAAGTTATTTCTATGTTTCCTGGATACAATTTCCTATCCATCAAGACTGGAGTTTGCAACAAAAAAAATAAATAATCTATACAAAATAAGATTTGAATCAGGTGCCAATCCATCTGCTTATTTATAATTAAAGATCTGTAAAACCAAGATTTGTGCTAAACCTTCTGCTGTCTGTCCTAGTAAACCATATGCCTTACGGGGGAGCTGGCAACTCGTGGCTCTAACAGAATTTCCTACATTTATTTTGATCATTTTTGTCCTGATTCTGCCTATATTTTTTGAATAATATTAAACTGTTAAAATAATTTAGCTACTTGCAAAAAAAAAAAAAAAAAAAAAAAATGTGGTGGCAGAAATTGAAAGGGTGAATTCTTTTCCAATATTTTTTTTAAACCATGACTATTATTCCAACAAATTATTATTTCAATATATTAAATGATTATTGTGATTTCGGCATTAGGTAGCCCAAGAACTTTATAAAAACACATACTACTGGAAACAATAATATTTGGAACACCTATTGCAGGTATGGGACCTGTTATCCAGAATGCTCGGGACCTGGGGCTTTCCGGATAACAGATCTTTCTGTAATTTGGATCTTCATACATTAAGTCCACTAGAAAATCATATAAACATTAAATAAACCCAATAGGCTGGTTCTACTTCCAATAAGGATTAATTATATCTTAATTGGGATCAAGTACAAACGACTGTTTTATTATTACACAGAAAAGGGGAATATTTTTTAAAATTTGGATTATTTTGAATTATTTGATTATTTCCTAAGGGAGACGGCCTTTCCATAATTCGGATCTTTCTGGATAATGCCTTTCCGGATAACGGATCCCATACCTGTACAAAATTTTGTAAAACATTTTACAATATAATTATTACAGGTATGGGATCGGTTACCCGGAAACCCATTATCCAGAAAGTTACGAATTATGAGAAGGCTGTCTCCCATAGACTCCATTTTATCCAAATAATCCAAATTTCTAAAAATGATTTGGTTTTTTTCTCTGTAATAATAAAACAGTAGCTTGTACTTGATCCCAACTAAGATATAATTAATCCTTATTGGAAGCAAAAACAGCCTATTGGGTTTATTTAATGTTTATATGATTTTCTAGTAGACTTAAGGTATGAAGATCCAAATTATGGAAAGATCTGTTATCTGGAAAACCCCAGTTCTCAAGTATTCTGTATACACAGCTCCCATACCTGTAATACTGAATTTGTTTAAAAAATGTATATATTTGTCCTGATCAGGAAAAACGTTTTCCGCATAAAAACTTTCAGCAATCATATCCTAGCAATGGAAGCTCTGAAATATTTGTGCACAAGAATTAAATAAAAAAAGGCATAAACCCAATAAAACAAATTTCATAAGGAAAACCACAAATCTGCCGCTAACGACAAAGTGCCTAAGGTTAACACACAATTTGATCAGCTGAAGTGCATGAAATTCAATTGAATGGGTCAAGTACAAAGGTAGAGAAGCAGAAAAGGGTTTTAGTGTAACACGATATTTATATTTCGGTGCCCTGTGATCATGCTTCAATAATGGGATCTTCGGAACAATTGAAACCATGACATTTTTTGAATTCAATTCCCAAGTATAATTATCAGGGCATTGTCTATTGCTGCCTTGTATTATCAGCTTGTGTATATGCGTGTCTGTTGGGGGTTAGTTTGTTTTAAATAAATACATAAAATAAACAGTTGTTTGGAGTTTCTAATCCTGAGGGCTGGATTAATAAAACAAACAACTTTCCAATACAGAGAAGTAGGAATTGTTACTTTGGGGAGGAGCAAGGGACATCATCTCATGCAGGTACTGTCTCCAACTAGACAAAAGCTGATGGTGCAAGGATAATGTGGTATCTGTGGGTAGCACAGCAGGGGTAGCTGAACGACACAAAGGACACAGGCCAGGAATTGCTTTAAAAGTCCTCAGGAAGCAGAGGCTGTGTCATTCCTCCCAGATAGGTCACAAGGAGCTGATCCTCTGTTGTTCAAGGACAAGCTGTCAGCCAGAAAGCAACCAGAAGGATCTGCTACTCAGAGGCAGCTTAGAGGAATCAGCCTTCCTTAGGAAGATTTGCAGCCTGCTCTGACTCTGTTGTTGTGGAATATACCATCCTGCCCCTGCAGTTTAGCCTTGTAGAGATTTATTAAGCTCTTTTTTTTATCTGCTGGGGGAGGAAAAAAAAAAACTTTTTGAAGAGCAGAAGCATTCATTTGGAAGTGTTCTCCTTTGACATAATATAGTTGAACAACGGAGCACGTGGACTACTAAGCACGATCAGATAAAGAACTTTTCTTGGAAATAATCATCGTGATTGAACACCTCAAGGGTCCTCAATGCACCTGCACAGCCCTTCCCTGATGGCTGATGGTAGCTTCTCTCTGTCTGGACATCTGCTCAGGAGTCCAGGAGGTAACCCATCAAGGCTGCACAGTATAGAGGCCATCTTGGGGTTTGTGAAAGAGGATAGCGTCCTGGGCTCATTTCAGTCTGAGATCAGTCCAAGAAATGCTAAAGAGGTGGACAAGAGGAGCTCTCGGCACTGTCTGCACAAAATGACCGAGGAGATTCATCCCCAACAGGAGCATTTAGAAGACGGCCAGACTGATGGCTATGGAGGTAAGTTTTTTGTCCATGTTTATCATAAACATTTAATCATATCTTATAAAAAGACTATTCCATCACCAACACAGTTGCCTTCAAAACTACCCATCTACCCAATATGCACCATCTTTTGCATATGTCTAGTCAAGTTGATTAAGTTAAACTTATAAGCACGAACCTAATAGGATTCTTATGAACTTTCTCATTCCTATAGATCCATATTCAGGAAAGACCTCAAGCGAGTGCCTGAGCCCCGGCTTGTCTACCTCAAACAGTGACAATAAACTCTCTGACGACGAACAACAGCCCAAGAAGAAACACAGAAGGAACCGGACAACATTCACAACTTACCAACTGCATGAGCTGGAGAGGGCATTCGAGAAGTCCCACTACCCCGACGTATACAGTAGAGAAGAGCTGGCTATGAAAGTCAACTTGCCTGAGGTCAGGGTGCAGGTGAGTCATTATTTGGAAACTCTGCTTTTTTTTAATGCTTATAACTTATTAAATAGCATCTACCCCTTAGCGGCAGCCACAAATCAAAAGGCTTTACAATCTGCTAATCCAATTACAGCAATTATTATACCTTCTCTCTTGTGTGGTGAATTAGACTTTTATGTATTATATAAGATTATCTAGGGGCATATTTAGGAGAGGCAGAAGAGACAGACAACTAGAACGAAGTCTACTAACGAATTCATATATCTTCTATTTCCTCCTTTCTAAAATGTGAATAGGGCACCCTATAAAATGCTGCCATTCTACTTTTCAGCCAACAGATTCTTTCACTATAAATAAAAAAAGGTTAAAAAAATGAAAAAATACTTTTTTTTTTCTTTTTTAAATGTTTAATGCACAAAATATGTAGATGAAAATGATAGGCTAATAATAATAAGACAATGACAGATACAATTCCAGTTGAAATATATTTATATCTTGTTTTTTAAAGGCCTGTGTTCTTTCCATTTAGAATTTTAGATATAATTACAGATAAAGAGACAGATGAGAGATTTCCAATAAAGGTGCTGCACAATTCATTTTATTTCCAAGGTAGCGTTGGGATAATAAAATAATAACATAAAGGACAATGGAATGTTGTACAACTCTGATTCTCGTTTAATTTAGGACATATGTGACAATAAGGGGTCCATTACGAATGTGTATTCCGGGAGCCTCAAAACTATACATATTCCAGAGATTTTGGACTGGACATTACTGAAGATCAGTAATCTTGTTTTTCTGGGGAAAGTAGCAAATTCTACTGTTGGAATAGTTCTAAAGAACAGGCATCACATGTTTCATATAATCCCCGTCCTTCTCTCTGCCGAGTTCTTTTATTCTGCAAGTGGGAAGCCCAAATTAGATTTTTATGTATGAGTAAAGTAAATAATATAGCTAACAATAAAGTAAAAAAAACTAAAACTGACCAAATCATTTATAAAGATTACCCCCGTTTGTGTCTACTTTGTCCCGTATATGTTCCCTTTATTTCTAAATCATCCTATTTATTTATCATTCAGTAAACTTAGAAATAAATATGGTAAAGTTCACAACATTGATGCCTCCAGCATGATTTTTTTTTAAATTGTCTTATAGAAAAATTTAAATTATCATTGGTTTTACTGCTTATTGTTGTTATTACTGAATTTTAAAGAAATTATTCAATAAACATATTTTTTTTAAAGCAATTCAAAGAAATGATTTACAGTAACTAGTTTACTGCTATTCTTCTTCTTCCTATGATATTATTATTATTATTAGTGATGGGCGAATTTATTCACTAGGCGTGAATTCACGACGAATTTCTGCGTTTTGCCATCAAAATGTGTTTGACACTGGCAACAATTCCAATACCGGCGACAATTCCAACACAGGCAACAATTAAAGGCACTCATTTTCTTTAATGCGGGTTGGAATTGTCGCCGGCGTCGGAATTGTCGCAGGCGTCAGAATAGTCACTGGCGTCACACCATTTTGTCGCCGGCATCAAAATTTGTGTTTTGGCATTTTTCGTCATTTCGTGGGAAATTTGAGAATTTTTCAGTGAAGTGAGACGGGAGAAATTCACCCATCACTAATTATTATTATTATTAGCACTCATTGACTTTAATGCGGGTTGGAATTGTCGCCGGCGTCGGAATTGTCGCAGGCGTCAGAATTGTCACTGGTGTCACACCATTTTGTCGCCGACATCAAAATTTGTGTTTCGACATTTTTCAGTGAAGTGAGACGGGAGAAATTCACCCATCACTAATTATTATTATCTTTAAAAACCACTATATTTCTCTTTGTTATCCATGTATATAATACAATTAGCTTATTAGATAGATAGAAAGGCAGATATTTAGATAGATAGTTTTGTTATTTGGAGGTTTTCACAAAAATAACGCAATCGTTATAGAAAGTAACATTTTGTAGGAACATGTACCACTGAGATGCGGTGATGTAGTGTTGTCCAAACTCATCTTATTGTGCATGCGTGAGTCCTGCTCTGTGCTTAGTGGATAATCAGCTGGGACATGTAGTTATACTCACAAATATATTTTTATCTTTAAGGTATGGTTTCAGAACAGGAGAGCCAAATGGAGGAGGCAAGAGAAACTAGAGGTGACCTCCATGAAACTTCAAGATTCCCCGATGCTTTCGTTTAACAGGTCACCTCAACCTTCTGCCATGAGTGCCCTCAGCAGTAGTCTTCCTCTGGACTCCTGGCTCACCCCAACTTTATCCAATAGCACAGCCTTGCAGAGCTTACCAGGGTTTGTCACCACACCACCAAGCCTTCCAGGTAGTTACACACCACCACCATTTATAAACCCTGTTTCAGTAGGTCATGCTCTCCAACCTTTAGGAGCCATGGGACCACCTCCTCCTTACCAGTGTGGGGCCAACTTTGTAGACAAGTATCCACTGGAAGAAACAGACCCCAGAAATAACAGCATTGCCTCTCTGAGGATGAAAGCAAAGGAACACATCCAGTTTATTGGCAAGCCTTGGTAAAACATATGAATACGGCTCAGGGCAGCCACCATGCTCTGGGAGAACATTCTTACGAATCAGTGAACTTCATACGGGAGAGACTTTTTTCCACACATTATGGGACAATTTCTTAGAATTTTGTGGCTTTAAGACTGTGGAGTTTGCCAGTGTTGTTGGTTATCTCATGTGTACAAATGTAAATTATAGGTATAAGTATTTACTAGGAAACATACAGGAATCGGACTAAAGACTCAATAACAATTTTCCAGTTGTTTTTTTTTTTATATATTTATTTACAGCTTGAAGCCAGGTCTCTCTCTCTCTATAGATGTTGTTGCATTACATCTGCCAGGCAGAACCCTTATTTAGAGGTGCAAATAGGGGAAAAAATGACCAGGGAGCTGTGCATGGTGGGAGGAAAGCACAGAGCAGCAGTTATTGGTAGAAAAAGCAGCACAAGTTGGGCATAGTAGGGTGACCATAGGGCAGACCTCATTTTTTATATACGTTATGGGGCCCAGCTTTCCCAAAAACCCTGCCACTACTTAAGACAACCCTGCTGCCATGACGAGTTGAAGTTCAACAACAAGCTGCAGGACCTGTTATCCAGAATGCTCAGGACCTTTAGTTTTCTGGATAATGGATCTTTCCATAATTTGGATCTTCATACCTTAAGACTACTATAAAATCATGTAAACATTAAATAAACCCAATAGGCTGGTTTTGCTTCCAATAAGGATTAATTATATCTTAGTTGGGATCAAGTACAAGCTACTGTTTTATTATTACAGAGTTAAGGAAATTATTTTTTAAAATTTGGATTATTCGATTATAATGGAGGCTATGGGAGACAGCCTTTCTGTAATTTGGAGCTTTCTGGATAACGGGTTTCCAGATAACGGATCCCAGACCTGTATTGGAGTATTTCATTTATATTAACCACTGGGTATTGCTATTTTTCACCAAGAGAAGATAATGTATTTCACTGTAACTTCTGATTTATTCTACCAAATAAATCTTACAAGGTTTCATATGGTAATATCATATTGTGTATAACTTCTGATTGATGCTTTCCCCGTTATTTGACATCGGATGCACCGTCTGTTTCTTTATCTAATTCAAGGCTGTTGCTAGGGTGGTGCAGTCAGGGGCAACCACCCCCAGTCCCATAGTCTACATGGCTTGTGGAGGTTGTGGATCCTTGGAGAGAACTAGAGTTCAGTTTTACCCCCAAGAAGTTGTAAATGTGAAAGGGGAAGGGGTGAAAACTGCAGGATAGTGTTCAGGTTAATTTCAGGGGAAAGAAATAACTCAAATTTTCTTTTGTTCCTGACATTAAATTGCTTTAGATTTTAGAATATATTGAATTTCCTTTCAGTGTCCAAACATATGTTGTATTTACCAAGTACCAAAATCTTCTTTTTCTTTGATTCCCTGTCAACTCCACGGATTTGCCTTCCCCGACCCTTTCCTTGGAACTATGAGCCAATGGCTACAACACATTACAGCACCGAAATCCTGTCTAGAAAATATTTTTTTTTAAAAAAAGTTGTACAGAAGAAAATAAAAGATTTTTTTTACTGAAACCTTTTAACCCACCTTGTTTTTCTTTTAAGAAAATTCACATTATTTTTAAATCACGTTAAATGGGGTAGTTCATTTTAAAAGCAGTATTCAATTCTCAAGGATTATTTCGTTTATCCTTTGCTTTTTTGTGGTTTTTGAAAGATCTGTTTATTTTTTGGTTTTGTAACGCTCAGGCTTGGAATTTCAACTACTATCTGGTTGCAATATTTTTTAGGTAAATTACTCATTTTATGCTTATATTTCTGAAACCTGTATTTTAATTCACAGGAGTGGGGGGCATCCAAACTTGCCATGAGAAGGATCCACAGCGCCCTCCTGTGGTCAAATTATCATGGTAAATGGTAGAAGGCTTATTTAGCATTGTGAAAAAAAATTGGGCCACATTAAATTTAGTGAGAAAAGTGAAAAGTCATGGACCAATGTGCCTACAATCTGGAGCCTACTAGATTAGTACTAGCGTCCTTTGCTGGATCGGGGGGGAGGGGATTTAAATGATGTCATTGATGACATCATGGGAAGACTCAGAAAGACAAATTGTACAGTGAAGTATCCTGATGCCTTCAACACTCATCTGAACAATGTACAGCTCTGGCCAAGCGAATCCAAGGTATCTTCTATCAGTTGTTGGTCTAACACCCTCCAAAGACAATTATTGAAGTTAACCTGCCTCATCTGAGGAAGAAATGTAGTCATATACACAAAGGCGATTATTTATCAAAATCCAAACATTTCTGATCATTTTCAATAAAATAGTCAGACCAAATCCGCATGGTTTCCCCTTATTTATCAATACATTTTTCCTGAAAATGGTGAGAAAAAAATTCAAATCGTAAGAGTTTTTTTGATTTTTCAACTTTTTCCAGCGCTGATCAGTATATCTAAGGGACTTCTCCCATTGACTTCTACATGAACTCGGCAGGTCTGAGTTGGAGTACTTTTTTATTTGGACTTTTAATACCCCCGGAGTTCAATAAATTCTGAAAAAAAATTTCCATGAAAAAATTCGGATTTTATTGTTATGAGTTATTGGCATTCGGACTTTCACGGGCAGATTTATCAAGGGTCAAATTTTGAGGGTTAAAAAACCCTTGAATTCAACCCTCGAAGTAAAATCCTTCTAATTTGAATATCGAATTCGAAGGATTTTAGCGCAAAGCTTCGATCGACGATCAAATAAAAATCGTTCGATTGAACGATACGAGTGATTTTAATCGATTGATCGAATGGATTTTTATTCGATCAAAAAAAACTTAGAAAAGTTCTGGGAAAGGTCCCCATAGGCTAACATTGCACCTCGGTAGGTTTAAAGTGGCGAAGTATGAAGTCGAAGTATTTTTAAAAGAGACAGTACTTTGATTATCGAATGGTCGAATAGTCTAACGATTTTTACTTCGAAACGTTCGAATCATTCGATTCAATCGAATTTGACCAATACAATGGTCGAAGTACCCAAAAAAATACTTCGAAATTTGAATTTTTTTCCATTTGAATTATTCACTCGAGCTTAGTAAATCTGCCCCTAATAAATAACCCCCTAAATGTAGTTGCAAAGTAGTAAGTATTTATGACCCTTCATTAGTGATGGGCGAATTTATTCACCAGGCATGGATTTGCGGCGAATTTCTGCACTTCGCCACCCACAAATTTTTTCGCATAGATGCTACAAAAAATTTGCAGTGGAAAAATTAGACAAAAAAAAATTAGACAAAAAAAGTTGCTTGCATAAAAATTGTTGTGCAGGTCTGAGTTTGAGTACTTTTTTATTCGTACTTTTAACACCCTTGGGGTTTAATAAATCCAGAAAAATTTGACTTTTTTTCTCCACTAAAAAGTCAGATTCTATAGTAAAAAAATGTATTTGGACTTTTAATACCCTCGGAGTTCAATAAATTCTGAAAAAAAAATTCCATAAAAAAATTCTGATTTTATTGTAAAAAAAACATATATTTTTCGAGTTATTGACAGACTTTAATAAATAACTCCCTAAATGTAGTAGCAAAGTAGCAGGCCTTTATGACTCTTCATTAGTGATGAATTTCCGCACTTCTCCACCTGCTATTTTTTTTTCGGAAAAATTTGCAGTGGAAAAATTTGCTGCGACAAAAAAAGTTGCTTGCATAAAAATTGTTGCACGTTAAAAAATTTTGGACGCCCCTTGGCTGTAATGCATTTGGAAAAAAAAGTTGCAAAGCATAAAAATTGTCACTCTTGTAAATATAGTCACACGTCAAAATTATTTTGACACCCATTGACTTTTTTTTTTACATTGAATTTTTCATTGTTTGGCAAATTTTGTTCTGAGTTTTGCAAATTTTTTGGCAAAGCGCAATGGGACAGATTCGCTCATCACTACCCTTCATGCCACAGGATAGTCAGTAACCCTGAGGCTTTAGAAACAAGTGCCAGTTCTAAGCTTCATGGCACACCGTCCTTATCAAATGCCCAATCATCATGGAGACCGGCTGCAAGAAAAACACTGCATTATGGCAGACAAGTCTTCTGGTGGGCACAAATTACTAAAAAAATCTCTCACTGAAGCCAAACCTTACATCCCTAGAGTCAGTGGAAGTGCTGGGCACTGGAGAGGGCCACTGCCACATGAAAAATGCCATGTTTGAGAAAATCAACTGGTGGCTCCTGCTAGTCAAAGCCTCATGTTCAGCATGGCCTTGTTTTAGCATGCTCATTATTTTAGCATGGTGGCTACTCATCAGCGATCTTCCTCATTTTCCAGAACAGTTCTGAATTTAGTGTCAGAAAAGGAGCAGGGGATTACCAAAAATGAGTGGGATTAGACTGAATCTAGATGTGGATTATGGCTGCAAACAAATATCCCAATGTAGAGGCCCATAAGGTTAAAGGGTACCTGTCATTGGAAAACATGTTTTTTTCAAAACACATCAGTTAATATTGCTACTCCAGCAGAATTCTGCACTGAAATCCATTTCTCAAAAGAGCAAACAGATTTCTTTATATTTAATTTTGAAATCTGACATGGGGCTAGACATTTTGTCAATTTCCCAGCTGCCCCTGGTCATGTGACTTGTGCCTGCACTTTAGGAGAGAAATGCTTTCTGGCAGGCTGCTGTTTTTCCTTCTCAATGTAACTGAATGTGTCTCAGTAGGACATGGGTTTTTACTATTGAGTGTTGTTCTTAGATCTACCAGGTAGCTGTTATCTTGTGTTAGGGAGCTGTTATCTGGTTACCTTCCTATTGTTCTTTTGTTTGGCTGCTGGGGGGGAAAAAGGGAGGGGGGTGATATCACTCTAACTTGCAGTACAGCAGTAAAGAGTGATTGAAGTTTATCAGAGCACAAGTCACATGACTGGGGGCAGCTGGGAAATTGACAACATGTCTAGCCCCATGTCAGATTTCAAAATTGAATATAAAAAAATCTGTTTGCTCTTTTGAGAAATGGATTTCTGTGCAGAATTCTGCTGGAGCAGCACTAGTAACTGATTCATTTTGAAAAAATTTTTTTCCCATGACAGTATCCCTTTAACTCTCGACGTGCCTTGAAAATTAGCCACTTAAAGGGGTTGTTCACCTTTGAGTTAACTTTTAGTATGATGTAGAGAGTGATATTCTGAGACAATTTGCAATTGGTTTTCATTTTTTATTATTTGTGGTTTTTTAGTTATTTAGCTTTTTATTCAGCAGCTCTCCAGTTTGCAATTTCAGCCATCTGGTTGCTAGAGTCTAAATTCCCCTAGCAACCATGCACTGACTTGCATAAGAGACTGGAATATGAATAGGAAAGGGCCTGAATAGAAAAATGAGTAATAAAAAGTAGCAATATCAATAAATTAGTAGCCTTACAAAGTACTTGTTTTTTAGATGTTGACCACCATTTAAAAGTTGAAAAGATTCAGAAGAAAAAGGCAAGTACTCAAAAACTATAAAAAATAAACAATGAAGACCAATTGAAAAGTTGCTTCGAATTAGCCATTCTATACCATCCTAAAAGTTATCGTAAAGTTGAACCACCATTTTAATGTTTCCCTCTATTCCTATGTACTGGTATTGGGTGGGTTAGTAGTCCCTACTGACATTAGGATATCTATGACCATTTCCTGTAAGGTCAACCATTAGACAAGATTGTGCTGGCACAAAACTGGATCACATCACATAATTGCTGCATAATTGCCCCTAAAATTATTTTTTAATTACATCTGCAAAGAAGCCTTAGGCGTAAAGCTTTTTTTGCGGATGTAATTAATAAATCATTTTAGCAGCAATTATGTGATGTGATCCAGTTTTGTGCCAGCACTTGTCTAATGGTTGACTGTACTATTCTCAATTCTCATTTAGCTGAAGGTCTGGGGCCACCAATGTGGTGAGTCTACTGAATTATCTCAAAACTAGAGTTATACACGTTTCCCCTGCTGAACATTTCCTGAAGGTTCAATATATTTATTGTTACATCCTATTTGGCCTCCATCTTCTGACAATGGTGGATTCCTGCTGGGGAGCCTGGGGCAACAAGGTGTTAGGGACTTGCCTGGTGGTCTAGTGGGGTTGCAACAGGGATGTCCGTCGCACCCTCGGCAGGGACGCCCGCCGGGTCCACTTATTTCTTCCATGACCATCTGCTCTATGGCGTGCTTGCCGGCCCACTTCTGGGTTTGGGCGCTGCTCTTCATGACATCATTGCGTTTTGTAGCGACATTTAAATATTTAGAGGGACCATGGACAAATTCCCATTGCCCAACGTAAAGGTCTAATTCTTAGTTCCTGGGTGCGTTTCTGAGTGTTCCTGTCCTGTTTTGACCCAGCCTGTTCCTGATCCTGCTGCCTGTCCAGACCTTTTGCTCCTGTGTTGACTATTCTATTGAATTCCATTTTGTACTGCGAACTTGGTGTGTATTGACTCGGCCTGTGACTTTTCTCTTGTCTTCTGATTCCGTACTGCTAACCCTGATTGGTATCGACCCGGCATGTTCCAGATGACGCTTATTGTTCTCCGTTCCTATTGCAACGTTCGGTTCCCTTGCCTGCCCTGTACTCTTTCTCTCTGGTCCTCTCATACTAACTCCTGGTGGCACCCGAGCGAGTAGCGGAGGGCTCCTCCCAAAGCCAAAGGTGGCAGAAGACTGAGCCACGACTGGGCTCTTGGAGTTAGTTCTGGGTTTGGGACTCTGTTCATAACTCAAGGCCCCAGTACAGAGTTCTACCCTAAAGGGACAATCCCTTGTGACATCACATTTCTGAATGATGGCTAAATATATGTCAGGAGTTTTAGGAACAATACAGCATTTTAATTTCCCACGGCTGAGTTTCCTCAAACAGGCAATCACAAATTTAGACTCATCTAGCACTGGTTTCACATGAATAATGGCAAAAGCTTTTAGAATCAAAATAAAAAAAAATGTTCAAAAGCACTGCATTGTTTTAAGTTAAAAAACAACAAAAAAAACACTGGCTGTTTCATATTTCATTATCTCTGTTACCACATTTAACGGGGACGAGAAGTTTAAGAACCATTAAAGTGAAACACCCCCTTATTTTCAGCGAGCTGAGCACTTGAAATTGTGGCAATTAACGTTTTTCATTAGGGAGCAGAGAAGTGCGGCCATTGTGCTCAGAGCTGGTTCACTGAAGCTTGGGAGACCTTTCCTTTCAGCATTTCCCACTCATTGTGTGGAAACAAAGCCCTGTCTCTAATTATATTTTCACAATCTGTGCTTAGCTTAAAAAGCCCTGTCTGAAGCAGGCACGTCAACTTTGTTCAGCTTCGTTTCAAGAACTTTTCCACTTGCCAGACCAATTTGGAAACATTTACAGCTCACAAACTCTCCAGACGAGTCGGTCCAGCTCATAATAATACGGGACAAAGCATTCAATGGCATAGTTCTATATTCCAAAGTCTTTTTTTTTTCGTTGGGGTGGACAGAAGACTGGGAAGGTTAATAATTTAAATTCAGAAAACAATGACAATGGTTTCTAGTAATTATAATAGAGAGACAATTAATCTACAACCTTCCAGATTATGATGGTGAACAAAGGACTTTCTTTAAAACCTACTAAATTAACAGACAACGCATATGAGCGAATTTACCTAGAAACCTGGCCAACTAAGTAAAGAACAATTATCACCATTATGAACATTAATTAAATAAATCTGTTTCACAAAAAGTCTTTTTTTATTTTTTCCAACTCATGCTTGACATTGATAGATATCAACTGCCCCAAAGGTGGCCACCAAAGATATTACCCCTGGCCTAGACTAAGGCAATGGTTATTTGCACTGTGTATGGAGCCCCCCAATAACCAGCCCAACCAATATCTATCTTAAATTCTTTCCAGAAATATATAAGCAGGTTGAAGAGGATGTAGTCTTCTCCAGTTGTGAATAGACCTCTTGTATCCGATGCCCTTGAAGACCATAGCATCAGCCATAATTGTCCAAGAGCAAGATGGTTAAATCTGGAAAAAATCCAATCCAAAACATATCCAAAACTTGATGACCTTGCCAAATTCCTGTGTTACGTCCTTTACCTGGCAGATTCAAGCTTGAATATACAACAATATAAGAGTCAGCATGGTTGGGTTGTGTGCACCCACTCTAGTTCAGGGGCAAGTTATATCGATGACATTTCCACTTTTAACATGCTTCTACAGTTAAATAATGAGAGCAGAATGCAAAAGGAAATGCATATGTCGCAAGACATGCTAGTGAACACTATGGAAGGGTCACTATGATCTGAAACATGTAGTGCAATTTAATAAAAGATTCCTAATTTGGAATAAGCATTGGTTCTCCAGAGTGTTATATTGTGATTTATGAAGACAAGGAAGGTTGACGACCCCCTACTCTGTCTGATGAACCTAATACATTGAAAACGGAAGGACAGCCTTTACCAACACTTGTTTTATATACTTTAATTAAAAAAAAAGTTTGACAACTACTGCTCTGTGCTCAGAAAGTGGACTCGTTCAAGAGTGGTGTTGGAAGAAGAAAGGTTGTGAGAATTCTCTTATGGCATCTGTTGGATTTTGAAGGCGTGATTTAGATGTACATATCATCTTACAAGGCAAGTTGTGTGCCAAAAAATGCAAAGCCGTGTGTCATCACCTTTTTCCTTTGGTGAAACATCTGTATCCCTATTAGAGATAACATTTTCCGAAAAAATGTGCCACAAGCCAGAGTGGTCACTGAGAAGTTTGGATAGAATTCAAACTACGTCAACCATATTCCATATCACAAGATCACACCACGTGACAGCAATTTTTTTAAAAATGCCAGGTACCAAAGAAACCAATCCAATATTTATTTCAAACAGTTGACATGTGACCTTCTCATTGGTTGCCATAGGTTGTTATAGGAGGTTATTTCAATAACTGCTTTTAAAACTGCTCTATAGAACTTCTGCCTATCTGGCATATTCTTGTCATTACTAAAATGAATTCTGTACCCCATGCCCACCATGAAGTAGATGGAGAAGAAAGTATAATCATCATCTATACACATTTTTACCATTGTGGAGGTTGTTTATTAATTGTGGAAATTCCAGAGGGAGCTTTTTAGAGTTGAAGCAATCCATAATGTCCAATTCAGTATAAGAACCTTGATCAGCTTAGGTTTCTGAATCACCACCCTGAGTCTGAAGATCAGCCAGTAGCGATGAGCGAATTTTTGGCGAGAGTCTAATTGGTGTTGCACATCAAAAATTTGTTGCGTGTCAAAAAATTTTAATGCACTTTGCCAAATTTTCGCCGTTTTGCGAATTTTTGGTGAAACGAAACAGGTCAGATTCACACCCATCACTATCAGCTGGCAAACAGTTCAGAGAACTTGCGTTATGTTCCTAAAATCCAACATCGAACTCCAGAAATGTCCATGTTTGAAATTCTCATATCATAGCTTGGTCTTCTGATTTTTCACCAGTATTCCCTTTGGTCGGTAATGGCTCAAACTGATTTGTGAAATGGGATATCCATCTTTTAAGAGGAACTATAGTTATCATTACTTGATATTAATATAAATCCCCCTTCACTAGCAGGTCTTCCCAGGGATCTAATGAGCCAAACTCAAATGTAAAAAGTGTAGGAGAGCCCGATGTGGAACGCCAGTCTGCAGGAGGCTCTGTTTGGTGAAACTAGGGTCTTTATGCCTTCAATACTTACCTGGAATTAAAAAATGTGATTTTAGGCAAAGGGGAGCATCATCGAGCTCTTGGCTGTGGATAACTTGTTTGAGACTGAAACAATGGTAGTCCTGAGCTAAGCGAAAGGAGGATTACGACTCATGACAGTTCTTTTTGAAACCATGGCACAATTGAGGCGATAGTTACCTACTAACATCTATTTATTATTAATTTAAACGGGAAACTTTCCATTTACTGTATGTCATATTGGTGTCGTCACCAGCGTAGACATTTTGGTCTTTTCAGATGTACAAGAGAGGACTTTGGGATGGAAAGCCTTACAGTGAGAGAGAAGGTTCTCATCACCCCAAATATATTTGCTTATGAACGACAGCCACAGGTAAACTCAGATGCTTTGTATTATATTGTTTTCAGATTCTGAATGAATGAAATAAAAATGAGGGCAGGATTGCAAGATGGCAAGACTAGGGTTGACATAGACTTTGTAATAAATAAATTTATATAAGATATGCAACGGCGGTGCTATTAAGACTAACATTCAGCATATTTTAAAAACATTAGGTAACCCAGTAGAATAATAATTTATCAGTCTCTTCTTTTTCTCTCGTTGCCTTTTTAAAACTTTAAGAGGCGGCTAGGGATCCCTGTAAATATGCTGCCCTCGTTAATTGGGTGTTGAGTCTAATAATCCTGCCTCAGCTTGTTAACTGTACAATAGCAGTCAAAGCTAATGACCCATTAGTGATTAATTCCTTAACCAGCATCTAATTGCTCAAGCTGGAAACTTTTTTTTAAAAACCGGATTAAATCATCTAGATCCTTAACCACTTACTTCCTATTACGGCAATGAAGATCTGATTTACAGTTAAGAGGACTGTTTCGACTTAGTAAAACCTTTCAAATTGGCATTTTTAGAGGGTTGAACTTGGTAGACTTGTCTTTAGTTTATTCACCAGGCATGGATTTAATGTTTTCACTAAACTGCGGCGATAATTCGCCAGCAGCAAAATTATTTGGACGCCTATTGACTTTAATGTATTTGGACAAAATAGTGGTGCGTATATAAATTGTCACTCGCGTCAAAATTGTCATGCCCATTGACTTCAATGCGTTTCGCAAATTTTTCTGCGAAGCAAAACAGGACAGATTTGCCCATCACTACTACGTCTTTCTTGAGCCTACTTACTGCTGCTATGTACCATATTAACCAGTGATGTCTCTTTGCTCTTTGGCCAAATATTAGCTAAAACCTACAGTTATTTGGGGATAGATCCAGAGCTAGCAGCGTATTTACATAACTCTTTTGTTAAATATGCCCCATAGTGCTTATGCATATAATAATGGTAAACATCAAGTGCCTTGGTTATCAGATTCGAGGGTGCACATTTACCTCCTATGCAGGGTTTCAAAACTAAACTAAAATGATCAAATTCCAAGGAAATAAGAATAAAAGAATGTTAAGTGTTATTAAGATAAGTTCAGCGTGGGTAAATGGCTCTATGTAATGTATTAATAGGGACGCCATGTATGTGTGCTGAGAATAGAAGATGAATAATCTTTTCTACTGGGAATTAAGAGATTCATTTGAATATTTTTCATTTGTTACCTGTAACATGTTTCTGAAATGGCAGGATTGTAGCAGTCATGTTAATATTTGAACACAGGGAATTAGTAGAGGAGTAATAAAGTTTAGGGGCAGGGGTGACTTTAAAAGAAGCAGACCCTATGGCTGCTGAGGGCTCAAGAGACATAATGGGTTTAGTGGGACGCTGGCTGCAGTTTCAGTATATGTTTATGCAAAATGTTTATTCCCAATGTAAAGTGGGGTCTAGATGGTTTTGCTCTGGGTCTCAGCATCAGACTGGATCTTCTAGGGTCCACTAGAGACACCCTGAGCCCAGCAATTAAATATAGTTAGTGCCAAATAGTATAGGGACCATGGTGGAACTAAGGAGAGGCTGATAGGTAGTGATGATCTGTCCCATTTTGCTTCGCCGAAGAATTCTTGAAACTGTGAAAAAGTTTGTGATTTGTGAAACGCATTGAATTCAATAGATGTCAGAGGTTAGAGTTCTGTCTCCCTCTGCTGAACACTATTGATAATTAGCGATGAGCGATTTTTTTTAGGCAGGCATGGATTCACAAACGGAAAAATCCACATTTCGCCATTTGCAAATTTTATCTCGAAATTCGCTGCAACAAAAAAGTAGCCAAGATAAAAACTGTTGCAGAGACAAACAAGTTGTCATTAGAAAAAATGCCCATTGACAAAAAGTCGGCAAGACAAAAAAGTCGCTGAGACAAAAACAATTCCCACAAGAAAAAAACAACCATTGGTTTTGCCCAATGATTTTGACGGACTTCTGGAATTATTTCCCACTTCGCTAATTTTTTAGAATTTTCACGCATTTTTCAGCAAAGCGGGACAGATTCGCTCATCACTATAGATAATGCATAGCACTTCTCTAAATATAAGTCCAAATATCCATTATATATACAGATATACTGTCCAGAGCCGCATCACATATAACTACTGATAAGCGAAACGGACCTGTTTTGCTTCACCAAAAAATAGCGGAAAACTCACCAAATGCATTGAAATCTATGGACAACCATTTTTTTTTTGGTGTGTTACAATTTTTTTCACCCATTGGAGTCTAGGGGATGTGTTTTTCATGGTGAAACCATGCTGCTCATGAAAGGGGTCATGGACTTTAGGGGGCCATGCTTGCACCTTACCCCGGGGCATACAGAGAAAGTGCAGGGGCACCGCTGTGTTTATGAGGTGCGGGCTGAGAGAGGAACACAAGCACCCCCATCTGCATCTTTTCGCTCCCTAATTTGTGCATGACTCAGCATTATGAATCCAGCGTGAACTGCTAAGAAGCTTGAATTTGCACCAGGTCAGGGCTGTATTTATATATATGCCCCTGAGGGCCTGTGCCTAGGACAATGTAGAAGATTTAAGAGAATAGCACAACATCATGTATTTTGCAGGTGCCGACAAATGCCGACCGTCTAGAGAGATCTGCACCACCAGGGCAGGAAGCATCGTGGAAAGGGTGAGAGGTGCAGTTCATCTACACACAGAACCTGTGCCTAGGATGACATGGTTCAAACCCTCCCCACCCTCCGCCACGGATTTCCATAGGGGTAAGGGCTCCGAAGAAGAATGCGGAAGTGACGTCATCGCGCACAACGTAGGGGCGTGTTTAGGTCCAATGCCTTGGGGCGGCATCGGACCTAAATACAGCCCTGCACCCAGTTATAATTTAGTAATTTTGGAAATCACCCCTATAATATGTGTGTTGTGCTGCACAGACATGTGTGTACGTGCCTGACCCACCTGGCCCCCTTTTATGATGACAAAGCAGGGCTGGAACTAGGGGTAGGCATTAGAGGCACGTGTCTAGGGCACAAAGGTGAAAGGGGCATTGGGCATGTGTCTCTTCCATTTGCTTACCCCTAGTCCGGGCTCTCTTCCCCATGCTGCAGATTGTATATATCTTGCTCTATGTCACCCCCATGTGATGTCACCTAACGAATAAGCGGGCACATGCGTGACCTTATCACACAAATAAGTGTGTGCATGGGGGAGGGGACGAGGTGGCCAGTCAGGCTGTCTAGGGCATCCGCTGGCTTAGCCCGGCTCTGTGTCAGCAATGGGTGGGTCAGGCACGTGTCTATAGATGGAGGTACAGTATAGATGAAGCAACGTAGGGGGTTCTTTACAGTCAGGACAGTGAGGTTGTGGAATGCACTGCCGGGTGATGTTGTGATGCTGATTCAGTTAATGACTATAAGAGGGACTTGGATGATTTCTTGGACAGACATAATATCAAAGGCTATTGTGATACTATGCTCTATAGTTAGTATAGATATGGGTATATAGAATTTATGTGAAATAGGGAGGGGTGTGTGTATGGATGCTGGGTTTTCATTTGGAGGGGTTGAACTTGATGGACTTTGTCTTTTTTCAACCCAATTTAACTATGTAACTATGTAACTATGAGGTGCAGACTGGGTTTGTGTTGGGAGGCGGCGGGTAAGGGTCAGTTGCCCATCACTACCCCCTAATACTGAGTCGTTTTTGCAGGCCTTGATCCAAACCAAATCCAGTTGGCACCAGGGTTAGGTGGATAGGTAGGTAGCACTTATGTAACGCTATCTTTGGCTATACTGGCCAACGGGGTTAATTCACCAGCTAGTGCACTAGAACATGGGTTACACGTGACTCTAACACTTCAGGCTAGGGCCTTCGCTACATGGGAGATTAAAGGTGTGGTGTAGTGTAACTACAACTCGCACAGGCTACTGTGCAATGAAACAGGAAAAGAATGGGCGCCAGGAGGTTCTTGAAGTAAAACAGAACAAAAAGGGTTTAATGAACATCCACAGGGCTTACTCACATTACAGTGGTTCAGAGACAAGTGGTACAGGCGCATCACATTGCAGAGCGTAACACAGGCTGACACTCCCTGGGGACAGAGTTGGCAGGAATCTCACTTCACTTCTGCAACATATTCCAGTAGTGTCTCTGGATCAACCTCAGGGCAATCATCTCTCCTGATTTATTTTGCCCTACACATGTGCCCACTGTCTAGGTAAGTTGCCATGAGTCAGGAAATGTAGGGGGGAAGGAGGGGAGCCCCAAAAAAAATTTCGATCTTTTTCAGCCTATCACCCATAATGTAGAAAACACGCCAGCGTTTTTTGGGACTTAGAAAATTTTTTGACTTTTTTTGAAACAATCCCTATTTACTCTATTGCGCTTCGCCAGGTCTGAGGTAGCGAAGGAAGTCTAGCGTAAAAGGTAGCGTTCAGTACACTGGGCGCGTTAGTGAATTTGCGTAGTTACGTCGCTAGTGAAACTTCGCCAGGCGTAAGGGTGCGAAGTAACACTAGCGAAACTACGCCAGCGTTCGTTAGTGAATTTGCGCAGTAACGAAAATGACAAACGCTAGTGAAGTAACGCTAGCGAAGTAACGCTAGCGAAGTAACGCTAGCGAAGTAACGCTAGCGTTCGGCGCTTCGGCGCTTAGTGAATTTGCCCCCTAGAGTGTACTATTACTGGAGCTACACCTGCCACTATCTAATGCCTCATTCACGGGGTCCTGTACCCCGACTTTACTGGACCCATGTCCAGGCTCAGAGCACACATCCACCCTGTTCCTCAGGTGGAAGGCAAAGAGGAAGTGCCACTCCTTTAGTGAGGCAGGAAGTGGTCACAGCGCCTCCTGGCCAATAACTGGGATATGCAAATACTCAAACTAGATACATGGGCATCTACCCAGTAACTATGAAGATCGGGAAGTTATGGACTTAAAGCCATAGAGACACATTTAACTCTATGGGTCCCTACACTTATTAAAGGGGACATCAAACTTGTTAGATCTACTCCCCCACCATCATGTAGGCAATAATGAATAATATACTTCAATCTGGGCTAAAAAGGATCTTTATCTTTAAAAATAATCATGACATCTGACATCATTTCTTCTGAATCCCAAGTTCACTATTAATAAAATCGGCCTGCAACCAAATAAGCTGTTTGTTTTCTCCCAATAGTGAAGCGGCTCCCTCAGGTGGTGAATTTCCAGATCTACAAAAAAAAAGAAAGAAAGAAAGAATCAGTATATGAGTTATGGGCTCTGTTATCCAGAAACCCATTATTCAGAAAGCTTTGAATTATGAGAAGGCCGTCTCCCATAGACTCAATTTTGATCAAATATTTAAAATTTTAAAAAACGATTTCCTGATTTCCTTCCTGTCTGTAATAATAATAAAACCTTGTACTTGATCCCAACTAAGATACTGTATTGTCAATACTTATTGGAAGCAAAACCAGCCTATTGGGTTTATTTAATGTCTAAATTTATTTTTAGTAGACTTAAGGTATGGAGATCTAAATTAAGGAAAGATCAGTTATCTGGAAAACCCCAGAGCATTCTGGATAACAGGTCCCATACCTGAATGTGCTTAATGCAATCATTCTGAAACTCTGGAGGGGTCATGAACAAAGTTCAGGACAGGCAGCAAAGTGCAAATAACAGGCTCAGACCACCATATTATTGACATGTTTGCTCCCTGCTCTGAACTTTGTACCACGGACACTGGTCTTTGCTCATGAATACAGAGTTTATGTGGTTCAGTGACACTGTATTCATAGGGGGTAGACTGGTATCCCCCATTCTGCTGACTACCCACTAGTAGTGATGACCGAAATTTTTTTGTTTGGCAGTAAAAATTATGCCCATAGACTTCAATGGGTGAAAAAAATGTTGCCAGACAAAAAAAATTCTGATGCCCATAGATTTCAATGCAGGTTTAGCGAATTTTCACCATTTCGCAAATTTTTGGGTCGGAATGGGTCCGATTCACCCATCACTACCCATTACCCTATTGCTTTGCCTTGCCTGATAATTATGAGCAGTGCTGCACATATCTCTGTGACTACTCTGGAGACGCCTGTGGCTAAAGATTTGGATTATTTGGATAAAGTGGAAATGGCCATTCCGTTATTGTTTCTGGGTAATTGATCCCCTATCTGTACTTTATTTAATCTGAATGATTTGTTGTGGGTCTGGAGATTTCACGGCCATGGCTTTTTTCGGAACTTTCTGGATAACGGGTTTCTGGATAATTGATCCCCTATCTGTGCTTTGTTTAATCTGAATGATTTGTTGTGGGTCTGGAGATTTCACGGCCATGCCTTTATTCGGAACTTTCTGGATAACAGGTTTTTGGATAATTAATCCCCTATCTGTACTTTATTTAATCTGAATGATTTGTTGTGGGTCTGGAGATTTCACGGCCATGCCTTTATTCGGAACTTTCTGGATAACGGGTTTCTGGATAATTGATCCCCTATCTGTACTTTATTTAATCTGAATGATTTGTTGTGGGTCTGGAGATTTCACGGCCATGCCTTTATTCGGAACTTTCTGGATAACGGGTTTCTGGATAATTGATCCCCTATCTGTACTTTGTTTAATGGGAATGATTTGTTGTGGGTCTGGAGATTTCACGGCCATGCCTTTATTCGGAACTTTCTGGATAACAGGTTTTTGGATAATTGATCCCCTATCTGTACTTTATTTAATCTGAATGATTTGTTGTGGGTCTGGAGATTTCACCGCACGATTGTTCATCGGACATAAGAATATTCGTATCTGCACATCTATGGCCGGCTTTAACCTATGCATAAAGGTGGCCATACAGGGGCCGATAAAAGCTGCCAACAGACAGAGTCTGCAAGCTATTGGCCCATGTATGGGGCCCTCTAATGGGCTTCCCCGATCAATATCTGGCAAAAGTCACCCAGATCTCGATCCTACTGGGAGTAAAAATCCTGTCGGATCGTGGGCCACATCTGTTCATTGATGAAGTCCCGCGATCCGACCAGCGGTTTACCCATCTTTATGATCTGATTGATGGGCCCTAGGTCCCACGATCGGATGAGCCCGATATCACCAAACGAGCGGATCTCTCCGTGTATGGCCACTTTTAGGGTCTAACACTGAGCTTATCCTGCAATAATGAACTGTTTTATGCTTCCTATCAAACATTTTATGAACTGCTGCAGATTGTTCATAAGGATCAGCTAAATACTGTATATGAACTACATTTATTTCCTCACAAACTTGCTAAATGAAGGAACTACTTCTCGCTAGTCAGCCACATGGCAATTGGAACGACTAATTACTTGCATGGACTATTTGCTTTCTTGTAACGTTACAGAACTAAAGGAGTTGCTTATGCCTCTCAGCACTTATGTGTAGTGATGGGCGAATTCATTCGCCAGGCGCGAATTCGTGGCGAATTTGCGCGATTCGCGGCAGGCGAATAAATTCGCGAAACGCCCGCGAAACTTCGGCGTCAAATTTTTTTTCGGAAAAACGGACGCCTGCGTCAAAAACGGGCGCCGGCGTCGGAAAACGTGCGCCGGCGTCAAACACGGGCGCCGGCGTCAAAAACGAGACGCCGGCGACGTTTCGCGAATTTTTCGCCGTTTCACGAATTTCGCGCGAAATTCGCGAATTTTTCGGCGAAGCGAAATGGCGCAAATTCGCCCATCACTACTTATGTGTGTGATTTCTCCCTGTTAATGTAGAGGGACAAACAATGTCAGACTGTGTTTTGTGGGGCCCACCATGGACCCCAACGGTTCACAACCACTCCCTTTGTGTCCCACTTCTTGCTGCTCCTACAAGGTGCTGTCAATTGGCAGCTGCTGGTAAATCACTTCTCTCGGAGAGGCAAGAGGCCTGGGGCCCATGAAGTTTCAGGACACTTTGTGATTCCTGGTGTCCCAGTCCGACACTGGCAATAAATAAATGTCTGGGAAACCAGTTATTCACAATGAACCATACACAGTGTTCTTCCTTTTCTTTCCAGTTTAATGTATTAATGAACTGTTTAATGCGCCTATAAAAACATTCTCATGAACTGCTTTACCCTGTTTAACAAAATCTAACAAAATAACTGCCTTTTGCACAAATCCTGCATGTAGAGAGACATGATGTCTGGTGAGTTTAATAGAGTGAGCTCTAATACATCTTCTAGGCAAAAGGAGCCCCCCTATAAGATATATTGGATCTAACTGTCAATGAATATCTGACACCCAACTGCTGCATGAAGAGAGAATGAAGAGAAACAGATGATGAGAGAGGAATAGTGAAGATACACTTGATTATTTCAGTAACAAAGCAGAATATTTAATTCATTATATTTAGAAAACTTATTTCAGTATGACGAAGCTAATATTAAATTTTCATTGTCGGGATAGTTCCCCTACAAGGATCAGCTAAATATATGATATTAATTTGTTTATTCCTGCTAACTGAAGCAATTGACTCTCATTAGGTGGTGACTTAGGACTTGTGGCTCATGGAGCCAATGAATTACTTGAATAAATACAGGTATGGGATCCATTATCCAGAAAGCTACGAATTAAGGAAAGGCCGTCTCCCATAGACTCCATTATATCCAAATAATCCAAATGTTTAAAAATGATTTCCTTTTTCTGTGTAATAATAAAACAGTCGCTTGTACTTGATCCCAACTAAGATATAATTAATCCTTATTGGAAGCAAAACCGGCCTATTAGGATTATTTAATATTGACATGATTTACTAGTAGACTTAAGGTATGGGCGAATCTGTCCCGAAAAACGAAATAATTCGCGAAACGCCGAAAAAATTTGCGAATCGCTGAAACATTTTCAAAACACATTGAAGTCAATGAGTGTCAAAATAATTTTGACATGCAACAAATTCTAAGCTCGCAACAAATTTTACACTCGAGACTTTTTTGTCCAAAAGCATTAAAGTCAAAGCATTTTGTCGCAGAATATATTTTCAGGGCAAATTTTTGCAGCAGTTTAGCGAAAAAATTTTGCAGGTGGCGATACCTGCCAAATAAATTGCCCATCACTAGTATGAAGATCTAAATTACGGAAAGATCCCTTTTCTAGCTATCCAACGAATCCAGGATTTGGTTCGGGATTTGGCCAGGATTCGGGCTTTTTCAGCAGGATTCGGATTCGGCCTTCTGCCTGACCGAACTAAATTCGAACCCTAATTTGTATATGCAAATTAGGGACTGGGAGGGAAATCGAGTGACTTTTTGGCACAAATCAAGGAAGTAAAAAATGTTTTCCTCTACTTACCCCTAATTTGCATATGCAAATTATTATTCAGATTCGGTCCGGCCAAATCTTTTGCAAAGGATTCAGGGGTTTGGCCGAATCCAAAACGGTGGATTCGGTGCATCCCTATTATCCGGGAAACCCTAGGTCCCGAGCATTCTGGATAACAGGTCTCATACCTGTACTATAAATAGTTTGCTTACTAATTAGGGAATGTGCTTATGCTTCTCACCAGTCAGTCACTTATATGCGCAGTTTCTCTAGGAGTGTCATTGGAACACACTACACACTTACTTTATTCTTCTTTTACCGACTGACAAATTACACACACATAAAACTAAATAATAATCCATTGAACTTTTTTTCTGAGTTTTTATTGTGAATGTTAAAATATTCTGTGCCTACAAACTAAAGAGATGAAACCAGTAGAAGTGCTAAAATAGAATCCTGTACTTGGAAGACCCTTCCTCGATATTTACAGTGAGACAGATCCAACCAGTCGCCTCTTGGGAAACAATGGGATGTCGGGGGCGGTCGGAATGAGGGAACCTACAGAATTTCGTTTACACCAAAGCGGAACTGGGGACATAAATAAAATCTCGGTGATCGGAGCGATCGAGTGTCGGTGGAACGGAACCTCCGCCAGATAGAATTTATGTCTTTCCTTCCCAAGCGATGGCACGCGGCTCAGCTCGAGGCGTTTTCTTTTAAATTCATCATCCGGTAGAAAAAATCCAACATCTGGAAATGAATAAGAACATATAAGGTTGGAACCCTAGAGATCAATCTCATAATAATACAGACATTGACATAGGAGATGAGGCTAATGCTGATTTTGGCCTACGTATTCCAGCAGACTGATTTCAGCTAGTGATGGGCGAATTTGCGCCATTTCGCTTCACCAAAAAATTCGTGAAACGGCGTCGGCGTCTCGTTTTTGACGCCAGCGCCCATTTTTCGTGGGCGTTTCGCGAATTTATTCGCTGGCGGCGGATTGCGCAAATTCGCCGCAAATTCGCGCCTGGCTAATAAATTCGCCCATCACTAATTTCAGCTGCATTTGGCACACACCTATAGATTGAGAGACACATAGGGGCAAATTCACTAAGATTCGCCAGTCGTATTTTCGCCATCGCTACGCAAATTCACTAAAATGCGAAGTTGCATTCAGTGGAAGCGTAAGGTTGCGAAGTTGCACTAGCGTTAATTTGCCAAGCAAAGCGAAGTTACGCTAGCGATGGTTAATTTGTATACGGCGCCAAATTGAAGTTACAATGGAGGAATATGTAGCAGCACTACATAAGGCTGGGAAACCTTCAAAACAGCAAATACAATTCTTATTTTGCCCTACACATGTGCCCACTGTATAGTTAAGGTGCCATGAGTTAGGAAATGTAGGGGGGAAGGAGGGGAGCCCTAAAAAAAATTTCGATCTTTTTCAGCCTATCACCCATAAAAAATGAAAAAAACGCCATCGTTAGCTACTCTATTGCACTTCGCCTGGTCTGAGGTGGCGAAGAAAGTCTGGCGTATAAGGTAGCGTTCAGAAAAATGCGCGCGTTAGTGAATTTGCGTAGTTACGTCCGTTGCGCAAATTTGCCAGGCGTAAGGGTGCGAAGTAACACTAGCGAATTTACGCCAGTGTCCGTTAGTGAATCAGCGAATTAACGAAAATGCGCTACGCTACGAATTAACGCTAGCGTTAGGCGCTTCGTCCTTTAGTGAATTTGCCCCATATACTCAATAAGTAGTACTGGGCTGTAACTATGGCTATACCATGGGCTGAAACCACACTGTGTGTACCAGGAGCAGATTGCCAAAAATCTTTGGAGGGAATGTAATTAAAGTCGCAAAGAGAAAAACAATTGACACCAATAAGACTAAAAATCCACATCTTACAATGTAATATTGTTCCTTAAACTGTTATGGCCTTGAAGGTGTCGTGATCTTTTGGAGCAAACATAGCGACTTTGTCAGTAAGAAGTTTTATTACATTGACTGCGCATTGGCGCAAACGATAAAATTCCCAAACAGTCTTCCACTGTCGGAAGTGGTCACTAAACAGTTTCTGGGTTCGCAAAAGCTTTATTAAATTCGTGCAAAGCAAAATTTATAACTGTTCGCATTGCATAGTTTTTCCGTTACCGAATTTTACTACATTCCCACGTTAATTCCTAAAAGTGGCCATTAGTGATGGGCAAATTTATTCGGCAGGTGGAAATTCGCGACGAATTTCTGCGTTTCGCCACCAACAAATAAATCCACTAAATTGCTCCGAGAATTCGCCTGTGAATTTTCGCCGGCGTCAAAATTCCCGGTTTCCAAATTTTGTGGGAAATGCGTGAATTCGAAACGGGAGAAATTCAAGAATTTTTTGGCGAATCAAAAAGGGAGAAATTCGCCCATCACTATTGACCATAGACGTAGAGATCTGCTCGTTTGTTTGCACAAAGGCATAACTTTTCGTATTGCGAATAGTTTTTCCGTTACCGAATTTTATTACATTCCTCCATTAGTTCCAAAAGGTATTCGGCAGGTGGAGATTTGCGGCGAATTTCCGCGTTTTGCCACCGGTGAATGAATCCACGATATTGCTGCAAAATTTTCATTGGCGTGAAAATTCACATTTCGCAAATTTTCCAATATTTCGAGAATTTTGCGGGAAATTTAATAATAAGTTACATTTTAATTTAGTTCAGGGGTGCCCAAAATGTGGATCGGGATGTACAAGTAGACCTTTAGCTGGTGATCAGTAGATCTCAAGAGACTGTCAACAAACAGCTTGTTTAAATTGTCCGCCTGTTTCATGCTTTTTATTCTGATATTTAAGTTTGCATAAAAAATTGTTTTGTCAGGAATATACATTTTATATAAATTTTCTCATAAATCAATATTTCAGTATTATTTTCCATGGAACAGAATACTAACAATGCTTTTATGGCTGTAGACCCTAATAGGACATCATCACTACAAGTAGACCTCGCATTAGTTAAGTATGGGCACTATTGATGGGTGAATAAATAAATTCTACAGGCATGGATTCACGGCGAATTTCCGTATTTCGCTGGCTGCGAATAAATTCTCCAAACTGATGTGAAAATTCACAGGCGGAAAATTAGCCACAACAAAAAAAATTATCGCTCTGCAAAATTGTCGCGCATAAAAATTGTCGCACGTCAAAATTATTCGGACACCCAATGACTCTAATGCATTTGGACGAAATAGTCGCGCGTGTAAAAATTGTTGCTCACGCTAAAACTGTCTTGCATCAAAATTATTTTGACGCCTATCGACTTCAATGCTTTTCGTGAATTTTTGCTGCTTTGCAAATTTTTTTGCCATTTTGCGAAGGACAGATTCGCCCATCACTCCTGTTTTAAATATTAGCCATGTTACGCTGCTAATATAATGGATTTCAAACAACAGTGCCACCTGCTGTTCAGTTCAGTAGAAAATTAAGTCTTTTGATTTTGCCCTATTCAGAAAATAAAGTTGGTGAGAAGGGAAGAGTCATCTTAAGTTTGTCTGCTCAGTTGTATGAAGATCAGCATCACAGGACATTCCTCTGCTCACTAACATATCTTTCTGCTGACTGCAGTCATTTGGCTACACTGAACAGCAGGTAGCACTGACGTTTCAAATTCCTTTTTTTTTTAGAAGTGTAAAAATTGATAATTTATTAAAAGAGACAATGTAATGCCTTAAGAGGAAATCAAATTGTGGAGCGATCACGGCTGAAAGAGTTTGAGAAATGACATTATAAATATACAATATTTGGAAAAGAGGAAAGGAAAATAAGGAAATGTTATTTATGGTGTTAAAAGAGCTGCGAAACTGCTGTTTATTTCCCAAAAATACATGTGATTGATTTATATTACACAGGCAAATACGTTTCAAATAAACCTTCTTATAATGGAGAATTGATGTGTTTGTCTCCCTCTTGTGGCCGACAGACAAATTAAGAGTTTTTACCTGTAAAGTTGGATTTTCACAAATTTAAGCCACAGAACTAGCGATGGGCGAATCTGACCCTTTTCGCTTTGCCAAAATGCATTCAAGCAATGGGAGGCTTTGGGAGGCTTGGTCAATGGGAGGCTTTTTTTTCCTGCAACAATTTTTTTTCTATAGGTGAAACTCTGCAAAAAACTTCGCTCATTACAGAATTCCCAGAACGAAGCTGTCAGGCTGCAGCTGGTGTGTAGAGAGACAGGGGGCAAATTCACTAAAGGGCAAATTTTCGCCTGCTATGGCTTTGCCACACTTCACGCCAATTCGCCAGGTGCAAATTCACTACCACTACGATAATTCACTAAAATGCAAAGTTGCATCTCTGCAGCCGAATGCTGGCGAAGTTTCGCTAGCGTTAATTCATGAGTGCGAGCATTTCATAGCGACTTTAGCTAACGTTCGTTTCTGATTAGCGAAACCTTTTTAGTACTCTTACGCTTAGGTCAATTTGAATAGGGCGGGTACATACAGGTCATATATACGTCTTTATTAGAGATGTTGGTGCAAATGCTTGAAGTGGCCACTTATTATTACACATGTCCAAGGAAGCAAAATAAAGACAAAAGAGGCATGACATTGAAATGGTCAAAAAAAATGGTAAAACAAAAAATTTTAATAGTAACAACTTTTAAAGACAATCCAGCTTCAAAATATGAAAAAACGCCAGCGTTTTTTACAACTTTTATGACTTTCCGGCATACAGGATATGATGTCACTGACATAAGATTGGGGAGGATGAAGCTTCATCTTATCAGTTCACCAGGTCTAAGGTGGTGAAGGAAACACTAGCGAAAGAGGTAACGTTCTTTAAAATTTGCACTTTAGTGAATTTGCGGATTAACGATTGTTCCCCTGAGTGAAAATTCGCCTAGCTATAAGGCCGGAAACTGCACCAGCGACGGTCTCTTTCACTAGCGACTTGTCCTCTACGCCTGTTAGTAAATTGTCGATGTGCATGTGGATGGGATTTCTTGCAAATTTTCGCTAGGGACGGCCACATTACCCGTTAGTAAATCTGCCCCAGGGAAACCTGATGCTCCTCCAGTTACAACACACACACTGGTGACACTTCAGCCTAATGCTGGGGGCCAGTGGCGTAACTACTCACCAGCAGGCTCTGGTATAGGATGAGCACCTGGGCCCCCCTGTCGGGCCCTCCCCCCTATGAATCTCGTGCACTGTAAAATCTCCCCCTGCCCAACCACCCACGATATCCATTATTGTGGCTGCGGTGGGCCCCAAGAGGGTGCGGACCCAGGTGCCATCGCACCCCTTGCACCCCTGGTAGTTACGCCACTGCTGGGGGCAGAAGGGCCAACGTTGGACTGGACTGGTAGGACACCGGGAAAAAACCCGGTGGCCGCCGGCCCAGATCCACTACCCAATTGGACGAAAGTAAAAATAAATCCGTGCAGCGCGCTGATTTCGTGCATGCATGCAATGTGCTGGTTTTTGCGCATGCACGTGGCATGCCAGCTTTTTTGCATGCGCACAGGGCCCCTAAGGTTTGGAACCCGGTGGGCCACAAATGTGCCAGTCCGACCCTGAGAAGGGCACAGTCGGATGTAATAGTCTGAGTGATTAGAGTGGTTTAGTTGCAAGCAGGTCGGCTTCCCAAGAATTAGTGTGTTCGCCAAGATGGCCCTGGGGCTTGGTATGGCATCTTTGAGGGCATGGCCAGCTGACCATTATCATATATGGCCCTTTCCATAACAAAAACAACTTCATGGGCTTTGTCATAGTTCATAAAGTATCTTCTACTAATTCCCTTTACTTAACACAGTTCTGCAGGACGGTGTGAAGGTGCAACAGCCCTTGGAGGTTTTATAGATTTTTTGGATTCCCTTCACAGTGCAACAGCTTTTCATGCCACCTGTTTAAGTCTTGGGCACCATCACACCTCGTAGAAGGTTGTTGTAAAGTTCTCTTTGCTCTTTAGTTAACAACATTTCAATTTCATTTCAATTCCCTAACACTGTATGAGCTGTGGCCCCTGAACAACAAATAATACTGGCAAATTCCATTCTTCTGATAATATCAGATGAGCTATAAAATCTTCAGAACATTGAATGCAAAAAACTCGGAACATTTGATCTGAATTATAGATTTGTATTGCTATATAGATGACTTGCACAATGACTAACGTGTAAAGCCTGAGTTGAAGAGGAAAGAGTGGGGCCCCTTATTGTGATTGGATCCTGGGTGTCACAGATCATCAGCAGATGGAGGGAAGCATATTCAATAGAAATACTAATTTCTAGCAGTTATTGCAAAATGTGATGGATTTTTACACTTGTAGGAGGAAAATTTCCTTTCCTCTCTGAGTTTGGGAACCCAAAGAATGTTTCTTTTAACCCTTCCCTGGATATTTAATATAGATGCCGTGTGAACCATTAATAATAAAACAGTAGCTTGAAAAGGGGACCTTCCTGACTAGAGAAGAACTAACAGGGGGAGTCAGACTCTACTTAGAGAATGGCCTTGGAACTAGATCCAAGTAGTGCTGAAGGGGTAAAGCAAAAGTATTAGGCTGAATGAAGAGAGACTGGAGAACATATATATCTGTTTCATTATATGGAAGTACAATCAGAGTAGTGCATCCTCTCCTGTGCTTTCTCTTTCTAGAAGACATGATGGAATACGCCATAAAAATTGATATCTGTTGCCTAAAGCCATCACAGATCCAGGAGGCAGAATCCACAGCAGCTGGAGCTATAGTATACCATTATATGTTTCCAATAAAATGTAATAAATAAAAGGGGCAGCAGGCGTAGAATTTTAATATAGTGAAAGAGAATAAAACTGAATGAAGATTCCCTCTCGAGCCCCCTGACTTGAATGAACTCTGTTCTCAAGCTACTTGGTTACTAGCACCTTGGCCTTTAGGGCAGAACCACCTATTTGGCTGTAAGAGCAGTTCATTGATTTTTTTTCTGCTGTGGAACGATATCTCTGTGCTCTCTCTCTGGTAATTTCCTTTTACTCCCGTGGTTGTACACATATGTTCTTATGTCATACATTCCCAAGTCTATTAAAATCTCTGTGATCTCTTTGTTCAGGGTTCTGACTCTTTGGGCCTTATTTATCAAAATCCGAATTTTTTGGAATATTTAAATAAAAAAAGTCAGACCAAACTAGAATTGTACCTTATTTATTAAAAAAGCATGATTTAATCGGATCGGGGACAAACTCGATAAAAACGATAAAAATCTGAATTGTAAGAGTTTTTTCTGAATTGTTCGATTTTTCTAGCTTTTTCCTAAAAAGGCAGACTTTTTTTGATTTTTGTTCAAAAAGTCCAAAATAGTCAGGTTTTTGGGCTAATTTCAGCACAGGCCACAGACAAAATAGGATAGGGATCTCTCCCACTGACTTGTATACAACCTCGGCAGGTCTGAGATGCTGGATTTTTGGATTTGGACTTTTTCCATACTCGGGATATAATAAATCTCAAAAATTTGAGGGTTTGCTTTCGACTAAAAATTTGAATTTTATAGTAAAAAAAACGACTTTTTGGCATCCGGACTTTAATAAATAACCCTCCAAGTGAGTTCAGAATCCACGGAGCTTGTGTCTTTTACCTGACGTTCCTGAACTCCCTCAACAATAGTAACATCCAGGGCTCCAAGTGAACCCAGACTAACCCAGACTAACTTCTGTTCTTGACAATGCTGCTGCCTCAAACATTCTAGGGGTGTCTTTCTTGAATCCTAAATGACAATTTTAAGTTCTTTGTGGCTCAACCTCCTTCAACTGCTTAAAGCACTAATTTCCAGCCTAAAAAATGTTGGTCATTTAAAGTGAGTTCAAATCTCTTTAGAGGGCACTAATGGAAAGTATATCCCAGCTGATTGTACTGGAAAGTTCCATTGTAGAGCCCTTTGCATTGCTGCACATTTAGTTGCTTTCATATAATTCAATGTTACTGCCATCTATAAATACATCTCATCTGCCATTCCTTTTGTAGGCAACTGTCTGACCTCTAGCAAGGTACCTATATCTGCAAAAAAATATCTCCCAAAATCCAAACATAATACCCAATTACTAAAAGTTTGCCCTTCTGGCTTCCATCCCATGAGTTTTTACCCCAGTGCAGCTGATCTACCCACCTCCTTGACTTTGCTGTTATCTTCCATATCCCAGAGTTTCTTGTACAGTGTGGCTTCTCTCATTGCCTGGGTGTTTCTGTTGTCGCTGATCTCTAACATCTGCAGCAAGTTGAGAAGCGCCTCCCTCCACTGCTGGTACAGCTCCACCGGCTTCTCTCCCTCTGTATAGACATTAGCCGGGGCTCGCTCCCCTCCATCAAATACATAGGGGTTTTCCTCTATACTTTTCTTCCCCATTAGATGGCCTTACGGAAAGAAAGAAGCAAGTTCACGATGTGCAATATAATTGCAAACACATCCAGCATCAACTCTAAACTGATGAATACAGGATAGAGATACAATGGGCTGTATGATTTAATGGAATCACAGGAGAACTATGCTTCCTATAATAAGAGAGTGCAAATATAGTTATGACAAGGTGCCTGATCCTTACTATGGGGATCTGAATTAAAGACTTGCTCCCTTTTACTTATTAAAACTTATTTCTCTAATTCCGCAATTGTACCTCTCTCTGCCTCACATGGTAGAAATAACTTGTCTGCTTTAGGTCTCCTTTTAACAGTTAAATAGAACATTCGTAGAAATGATATGAGTTCTTCTATGATGTTACAGTATCTATATGTCTATCTATCTGTCTATCTATCTATCTATCTATCTATCTATCTATCTATCTATCTATCTATCTGTCTATCTATCTATCTATCTATCTATCTATCTATATATCTATCTATAATACACAAAAGCCGTGAATATCTTGTAAATTATATCCTTATAAACGGCCTCGTGTTTTTATATGGTAATTTATAATATCCTTATATTTTACAAGAGGGGGTACTTTATTCACTATATTATCTATCTATCTATCTAATTATCTATCTATCTGTCTGTCTGTCTGTCTGTCTGTATCTATCTATCTATCTATCTATCTATCTAACTATCTGTCTGTCTGTCGCTCTGTCTGTCTATCTATATATATCTATCTGTCTGTCTGTCTGTCTATCTATCTATCGGCCTCGTGTTTTTATATGGTAACTTATAATATCCTTATATTTTACAAGAGGGGGTACTTTATTCACTATATTATCTATCTATCTATCTATCTATCTATCTATCTATCTATCTATCTATCTATCATCTATCTGTCTCTTTCTTTCTATCTGTCTGTCTGTCTCTATCTATCTATCTATCTATCTATCTATCTATCATCTATCTGTCTGTCTGTCTGTCTGTCGCTCTGTCTGTCTATCTATATATATCTATCTGTCTGTCTATCTATCTATCTGTCGGTCTGTCAATCTATCTAACTACCTTCCAGTAGATTTGTTTTCTAATTTTTCTGGATCATCTAGGATAGAAACTAAAAATTTGAATAAAGTTTTGAATTTGGTGAACTAGTGTGTTTTTTCACCTTCCTCTACTGTGTTGCTGTTTATCTACCCATTAATCATATATGTATTGTCCATCTGTATATCACTATGGATTCACTTCATTTCACTGTGAGATCCCTCTCTTTGTCTAAACATAAAACTAAATGCCTCTCCCCATATGTGTGTATATATATATATATATATATATATATATATATATATATATATATATATATATTATATATATATATATATTTGTAATTTATATGTAATACTAGACATTAAGCCCGTTAAATTAACGGGCGCATCCCACGGACACAGGGACTGGACGCAGAGACACTTCAACTTTATTATATAGGATAATACCTATTGGTCAGTTCTCTTTCACTTCTACAAAGCATCCATAGATATATCATTATTATCATTGTGTATCACTCTGCCTGTCTATTAGTATAGACTTTATCCATGTATCACTCAGCCTGGCTTTGTGTAGAGGAATTCAGTAAATCAACAAGGTACTTTTTTATGGCTTAAAAGTGTTACAGTCGCCATTTAGCTGACAGAGGTTCATATTTTTGAGGGTGGTACAGCTACAGCTAACTCAAATAAATGTATATATGAAAGCATAAAATCAATGGGAGAAGGATTCTGCGTAGAAAAGAAAGACGAGAGTTGAGCTGCCGGTACAGCCGGGCTCAGGGTGATCGGTGTTTATAGTAACAGAGATAAAACCCAGCAGATCTATTCACTTGAACTCATGATTTATATCAGTGATTCTTAACCTACAGTACTCAGAATTGGATTTCAGAACTCTTTAGGGTGGGATTCTATGATCCCCTTTAATACAGTGTAGATTGCTTCGGCTATATATAGGCAATAGTAATTAAAAGGATATAGGTAATTTTATCTAAACTGAATCTTGGGTCCTAAAGTTTAATCCCAAACTTTATCTGGGTCCCATTCAAATAACCCTCAATTTACAAGTACATTAGAGGACATTATAGACAAATAGCAGGGGACCTTTTTACCCATAAAGTGGATCACGTACCAGAGGCCTCCCCTTTAGACTAGAAGAAAAGAACTTTCATTTGAAGCAACGTAGGGGGTTCTTCACAGTCAGGACAGTGAGGTTGTGGAATGCACTGCCGGGTGATGTTGTGATGCTGATTCAGTTAATGACTATAAGAGGGACTTGGATGATTTCTTGGACAGACATAATATCAAAGGCTATTGTGATACTAAGCTCTATAGTTAGTATAGATATGGGTATATATAATTTATGTGAGTGTATGGAGGGGTGTGTGTATGGATGCTGGGTTTTCATTTGGAGGGGTTGAACTTGATGGACTTTGTCTTTTTTCAACCCAATTTAACTATGTAACTATGTAACCCTGATTTACACAGTCCTTTTCATGATAATATTTATGTTTGTTCTAGATAACACATCATTTTCAGCCCTGCCTTTTTAAAGAAATAAATGTCTTTTATTACCACCAATCCCACCCACCAATAGTAAGTAATCACCCACTGTAGTAATAGAGTCAGATACTCACCTACAGCCCAGTGGCTCCCTCTGGTATTGATGTTGGAGCGGGACAATTGCTCTGTATGTTGTTGGGAGGTAGGGGCTGCATGGGTTAAGTGGACCTTGAAGAGAACCAGTGTACAGAGAATGAGGGAGAAGAGGGTGCGATACTTCCAGAAGACGAGGGCTCTCTTCATCATTGTGTGTCTGCAGTGAGAACTGCCTGTGCTGCTGCTACTGCTACTGCAGGAGAGGAGCTGTCCGTGGTGCTGAAAGAGAACTTAGCAGTTCCTTTTGCTTTCCTGGAGCTCCCTGCCTCTCAGCAGCATTTATAGAGAAAGTGAAGAAGGGAATGTCTGGTGTCAGAATTTATTAGGCTGGAGCCTCCCCCACTAGATCCTTCCTGACCTCAGGAGCTAACTGATATCTCCAGCACTGGGACTGAGTCACATGTCACTCAAATCTTATTACTATTTGTTTTCAATAATAAACACCTATTACCAGCTCCCTATCCATGCTACAAACTATATTAGAGGTGTAATCACACGTGCTAGGGTCTGACACCTTTCAGCAACTGTTCATCAGCTTTTTCTCCGGTGTTTGCCCCAAGCAAATCCATCTGCCAACCGCCATATTTAACCAGTGCCTAGGGTCGGTAGCACCCAGGAACAGCATCAGAGCAGGGGGAGATACAAGAACATTAAACAGTGGAATCAAAGAGCAGAACCGAGTCATTTGATTAAAGGGGAACTATACCAAAAATTTAAATTTAACAAAATGTAGATTTAATAAGAAGTTTTCTAAATATAATTAATTACAAATTCGGTACCTTTTCTGAAATAATCACATTTGTGTTCACTATTCCACTCTCAGCACCTGTTTCTCTTTATTCTGTCTTTTTGCAGGAGTTGGGTGTCAGATTAAGGATCCAATATATCTTATAGGGGGGCTCCTTTTGCCTAGAAGATATATTAGAGCTCACTCTATTAAAATAACCAGACATCATGTCTCTCTACATGCAGAATTTGTGCAAAAGGCAGTTATTTTGTTAGATTTTGTTTGTACTGGAATCAGTTATTTGAGTGAGCTCTAATTCATCTGCTAGGAAAGGAAGCCCCCCTATAAGATATATTGGATCTAACTGTCAATGAATATCTGACACCCAACTGCTGAATGAAGAGAAACAGATGCTGAGAGAGGGATAGTGAAGATAAACTCGATTATTTCAGAAACAATGCAGAATATTTAATTAATTGTGTTTAGAAAGTTTCTTTCCCCTTTAAATGATACCCATAAATAATACAAGTCAATAGAAAATATACATATAGAGAAATACAAGAGTCCTCTGCACTCAACCCATTATCAATATATTTAAGACAGAGACATTTTGTGCTACTGCTACTAAAAAAATGCCTTACCCTTTAAACAAAACAGGGATTGTTTGTCCATATATTGCAATATATTTAAGCTGGCCAACTACGTCAATGTCATCCCATATATGGCCAGTCCTACACTCAATTTTCATCTGATTCATTAAGAATTCTATTGCTTCATTATACATTTTACAAAGGGACTAAGTTTTACCTGCAACTTACTTGCTGCTCTCAAAGTAAAACTCCCAAACTTGGCTGCCCTTTTATTAGACACCAGTGGGATCACCTGACTATAGTTGGGAAGGGTGGGAGCTACAACATGGAGCTGGTCACTGCTCTTGTATAAACTATAACAAACAAGGGAAAGTTGTGCTCACCACTAATTTTTAAAACCATTAGGCGGGGGAGCAATGAGGGTGTGACCACAAAATACATATAGTCAACTACAAGAGTCCTCTGCACTCAACCCATTATCGATATATTTAAGACAGAGACATTTTGTGCATACTGCTACTGAAAAATGCCTTATATATATATACAGGTATGGGACTTGTTATCCAGAATTCTTGGGATTTTTCCAGATAATGGGTACGTTAAATCTACTAGAAAATCATTTAGACATTAAATAAACCCAATAGGCTGGTTTTGCTTCAAATAAGGATTGATTTTATCTTATTCGGGATAAAGTACAAGCTACTGTTTTATTATTACAGAGAAAAAGGAAATATTTTTTTACAAATCTGGATTACTTGGATAAAATAGAGTCTATGGCAGACAGCCTTTCTGTAATTCAGTGCTTTCTGGATAATGGGTTGCTGGATAACGGATCCCATACCTGTACCTGTTTATATTTACTCACTCACAGATGATGCTGGTTCTAATGGTGTAATAATGGTGTATCAATACTATTCAGAACAATTCAAAGAAATGAGGGATGACAAACTCCTGCAAGAGAAGGAGAGCCAAAAAACGCACAGCGTGCTCCTTAGCGCTCATTAATTATTTGTGACAGAGTCAATATTCTGCTCCCCATTCGATGCAGAGCACAGCAGCTGAAAATTTAGGGCAGCTCTGTCCTTACTGCCTGCCATAGTGAGGTGTTACATACAGGGTCCCATTGTTTAAAAACAAAAGTGCAACATGCAATTGTGGACACAAATTGCAATTTTTTAACTTGCATTGCAGTGTTTCTTCCCATACTTGCATCCACTGCAATTGCATTTTTTTTTAGGCTGATATCATTGCAAGTAAGGATTGTGTCGGCTGGCTCCATAAAAAACGAAATGTGTCCCGGCGTCCGTGCATGGGGGGCCCCAGGAAGTATGCAACCCAGTGGGCCTCCAATGGTCCAGTCCGACCTTGGTCATACAGATTAACCCCAAGATCCCTTCTTCTGAAGAACAGTAGACTATTTTTAGTTTTGGGAATGTTCAGGGTATAATTAAAGGAACAGTAACCCCAAAAAATGTATTTTAAAGTAATGAAAAAATCATGTACTGTTGCCCGAATCGTACAAGTTTTTTTCCAAAAAGCCAATTTTTTTTTGATTTTTGCCTGAAAAGCCAGAATTTTATGGATTTTCGCCTGAAAAGTCACAAACAGTTGGATTTTCAGGCAAATTCTAGGACAGACCACAGAAACTTCCATTTAGGATAGGGACATCTCCCATTGACTAATATACATCATTGGCATGTCCGAGATGCGGGAAATTTTTAAAAATTTGATATTTTTGATATTTTTTTTCCCACTAAAAGTTCAGATTTTATAGTAAAAAAAAAGTTTTTCGAGTTTTTGGCATTTGGACTTTAATAGATAACCCCCATAATGTACTGTGTGTATATATGAAGACTTTCTTTTTTGTGATACCACCTTGTGTTTGTAGTTTGTAGTATTTAAACTCAGAATTTGAAATATTGTGCTGTTTGGTTACTCTGTGTGGGGAGTACTTTTGTGGTGCTTGCACCTCATGCAGCATTTTTTCATATATTTTTATTAATGGAGTTCCCTCCCTTGATCTGTATTCTTAAACAACTGTAGGGGATCAGACACGCCTTCCCCCTGTTCTGTCTATGACATCACTGAGCCCGGTTACAGGCAGGGGAGTGACCGAGTGGCTGGAAGCCCTAGAGGCCATCTGGGAAAAAGAGGAGGATCCAGGAGGAGCCTGGATTTGGAGCCAATTGCAAGGGGTTATCAGAGAGAGGTTATAAAAGCGCCCCTGCTGCAGCATTCAGCCAGAACCAGTGTGCATGAGAATGTCCAGGAGTGCAGAGAAGCTGCTGTTTCATGCTGTGCAGTTTTGGTTGAGAGTTCTGCATCTCTAGATGTACAGAGAGAGCCCCTCCTGTTCCCTGCCAAGCTGCTAGAGACTCAGGAGGAGAAAGGTGCCACTGGTGAGATTGATCCTGCTGCAGAGCTGCCTGTAATCTCCAGTGTGACTGCCTCTGAGAGCACCCTAGTGACTGACCCACCCAACGGAGGATACTGGCAAGGATACAAACGTGGGGCCACAATTTGAGGACAGGTCTTTTGCATTTACCTGCTTTGTGGGAGTGGCTGTTAAGTTCCAATGGGAGGGGTACTTTTAGGAGAGGTAGCGCTATCTGTAGTATAAGAGCTCTGCGGAAGGAACATTTCAATGGAACTGAACTGTATAGTCATTAACTCCTTCCAGAGGATTGGGACTGTGATAATAACAAGGACTGTGTTGGAGAGACAGAGTAATACCTAATAGAGAAGTAGGTCCCACATGTCCCTAGTGCAGAAGTGCATTGTGCATTAGATTGCCCACGTTCTTTGACTACAGTTTTACATAAAGATATATTTGTTTAATTGCAAACCTATGTGTTTTATTTTTCCTAGTGGAACCCCCCTGAGGTGTGCTTCTCAGTGTTCCCTAAGTGGAGGCACTGTGCTGTAAATCCCAGTTCTCAGTACTTTTCATATGCAAAAGGGATTTAGGGCCCTGGATTGCAAAGTGTTAATTGCTATTTAAAGAGACAGTAACCAAATTAGGGTTATACAACAGATATCCCAGAAGCTAAGAGTGCAGGACTAATGAATTCCAAGGAAGAGGAGGGGGTGCCTTTAGCAGCTAATGTGGATTTTTCCCTCTCTCTGTGATTAGGAGACAACCGTCATCTTGTGGCTATTGATTGGCAACTCATATTCTAGCATAATAAATCTACTTACAGTGTACACTGGTGTTTGAAGGCATCTGTGGATGTTTTATGCAAGTGTAGGCAATGCCTCTCTTTCAAGCGCTCACTATAACCTCAATACATCACTCCATGCAAGCAACACTTAAAATAATTTAATCAACCAATGACAGAAGTGATTTATCTACTGTGCTCTGCATATTTCTGTCTGGGGGGCTTGTTTAAATATCTCTGAAAGGGAATCATCTTCCATAACGTATGTTTGTACCTGCTTTTATACAGCCATGCTTGCGGAACATAAGGACAGGACAGGGCCACATTCAAGAGACTACCCAAGGATCTGAAAATATTGCACTTTTTGGAGCTGTTTCTGAATTTCCAACAATTCAGACTAAGTGAACATTGGAAAAGCTTTTAATGCACTTTCATATCCTGGTGACCCTTTAATTGTGCAACCAGACAGCCACAAGAATGAGGATTTGTAGTGTCTATTACCCTAGTTATTAGCCAGACAGAGACACCATCAAGTAATAAAGGGTAAAGTCTTCTTACAGGAATTATTCACATGGCTTCTGAGGGGGTAGTACTTGGAGAGCCGCTTTAAAAAATGGGCAAAAGGGGCATTTGCTACTGCTGTGCTAATGCTGTGTTCACACCTTAAAAAGATATTTAATTGATCTGTCCAGTAATAAGAAGCCTTTGATGGATATGCACCTTGAGTTTTAAAAGTACCAAATAGCTGTACCAACTACAATTAACTCATTCCATCCATCTGGGCTAAGGCAGCTCCCATATTTTTTTGGCATTCACCCATATTTAAACCCCTAGCATAGGGAGGAGCAGGGGGCATGGTAAGCGCATATCGGTCAGCAGACCACACTGTGTGCTATTGAGATAAAAGGGCAGGGTCAGACTGGGGGGCCCGGGGCCCATTGGGGCTGGTGCCCCAGCTGCGAAGACACCTCACACCCCCGCGCCACAATTCCCCACCGGCCCTCTGCGCCTACCTTTCTTTCCTGCTCGCAGCAGCAACTGGGGGCTGAAAGGGAGTTCAGGGAGAAGCAATAATTGTGGGTCAGGGCTGGCGGGGCCCACCAGGTTTTTTCCCGGTGTCCTGCTGGGCCATTCCGACCCTGTAAAAGGGCATGTGCAAAAACACATTCAGGTTGGTTAATGTCTCTGCAATTCAATTTCAGGTGCACAGCTGCAGCTGCATTGTACAGTATATTCCACTGCACTGTAAATTCTATTTGGCTGGGCTTGCCAGGAATCCCCAATTGCTTTTGAGCCCCTGAAATGAAGTGATTGTGTTAAAAAAAAAGGCTCACATTTTTATGCAATCTTTTTGTTCAACCCACTGAATTAAAGTCTGCAGTTCAACTGGATCTGAGTTGTTTCATTTAAAATTCATTGTGGTCATGTACAGAACCAAAATTAGAAAAAAGTTGTCTCTGTCCAAATATTTATGGACCGAACTGTATATATATATATATATATATATATATATATATATATATATATATAGATATATATATATCTATATCTATATACACTGTATTACTGACTAAGGGCTAGCACTAGTAAGAAGTATTAGTGAGTCCTTCAACAGAAACAATTACAGGTATGGGACCTGTTATCTAGAATGCTTGGGCCTGAGGTTTTCTGGATAACGGATCTTTCCATAATTTGGATCTTCATACTTTAAGTCTACTAGAAAATCATGTAAACATTAAATAAACCCAATAGGCTGGTTTTGCTTCCAATAAGGATTAATTATATCTTAGTTGGGAACAAGTACAAGGTACTGTTTTATTATTGCTGAGAAAAAAAATATCTGAATTGAATAAAAATTGAAGTCTATGGGAGACGGCCTTTCTCTAATTCTGAGTTTTCTGGATGGTGGATAAAGGTTAAAGGAATCCCACTCTCACTTGTACTGAGAGAGAATACACACTAATGTAACTAGTAGTTCTACAACAGCTGGGGAGCCAGAAGTTGAACATACTGAACTCGATTTATGTAGGGTTGCCACAGGGGGGCACAAGGGTCCCCCTTGACAGCGCTGTACCACAGCAGTCCCGATGAGCTGTAGATCTGAAGTCCGGTAGATCAGAAATCCCGAATCGCTAAAGCCGAAAAAGACACAAAGTCATTTTTAAAAAGGATAAAATGGAGTCTATGGGAGATGGCCTTTTTGTAATTCAGATATTTCTGGATAATGGGTTTCCAGATAACAGATCCCATACCTGTATCAGTATTGACCATGTACCATTTTTCATACTGGACTGATTGTGTGTGTGGACATTTTATATATTTCAATACTGCATGATACAAAATATATATATATACTGTATATATGGAGTATAAAAAGGTTTTGCAAGGACTGTGGGATGAGGGAGGATGTATATGTAGTATATGACCAATGAATAATTAGTATTATTTCTGTTGCTGCATCACTGCTGCCATTCAGGTGCATTAACACTGTGAGTCTTTATCCTGTTTATCTATATACATATATCAGTCGGGGGTTTCCAATAGGGTTGCCACCTGGCCGGTAAAAATCATGCTTGATTTCAATGTTATTAATAGGAAAAAACGGCAAGAATAGAGGAAGGCCGGTATTTTTTTTCCAGAAAAGGTGGCAACCCTAGTTTCCAATGTTATCAGCGTACAACCCAAGTAATAGGCTAATTACCCATACTGAACATGATCGTGGGACTGATTATAATAAAATCATACAATTAAATCTGAGGATCCCTTTCAGCAGGCAAGAGCCCATCAATATGCCTTGTGGGCAACATTCAGCCTACAGATCTGCACACCCTGCAAATATTTTTCTATATCTGTAGAGGACAAGAGGAATCCTTTCTCTGTTTTTCTGTCTGTGACATCATCCAGCCCAGCTACAGGCTGGAGAATGATCTGATTGGCTGGGCACTGCGCTGTAATTCCCAGTTCCCAGTACTTTTCATACGCAAAAGGGACTCAGGGCCCCTGGATTGCCAAGGGTAAATTGCTTTTTAAAGAGACAGTAACCAAATTAGTGTTATATATCTTTATATTAAATTTATATATCTTTCCTGTTGATGATTTTCTTTTCTTTCCCTTTGGAAGTTTCCTTAGATGTGTTCTCCTCATTTCTATTGCATAGTGGCATACAGCGAAGATGCAATTCATTTCCCAGACAGAATTGTTCTGCTAATGGATCCTCTTCATATAGTGAGTTGCCTGGAGTCACCAGTATAAACGCCATAGCTCTGATGTCCCAGTATAAAGCTTTGTGAGTTTAAATGTGCTTTATGTTATTCTTTGTGGCCTATGAAAACCTCTTTTTGACCACCAAATTTTACCAACAAGAATAGGAGAGTTGAATCGAAGGATTAGGCTGAAAGTCACTGACAAGAGGGAAGGCGTTTGGGGAGATTGGTCGCCGCAAAAACTAGGCGATTAGTCCACTGCCCTACATAGTCGCCTCCCTGCTTCCCCCCACATAGGTGATTACCCCTGAAAGTGCCCCTAATTCCTTACTCACGTATAGGTGCAGAGCTCATGGGCACCAACTTTCGACTCTTCTGTTTTCTTCGGGAAGTGAACTCTGTACCGGCACCAAAAGTTGCTGAAGGGAAGGAAGAGGACCCGAAGAATACTGAAGAGTATTCCAAGAGTCCAAGATGGCGCCCATGAGCTCCGCTGCGCTTGCTCTGCACCTATACCGAGTAATGAATTAGGGGCACTTTCAGTGGTAATCACTTATGCAGGGGGGAAGCAGGGAGGGGGACTATGTTGGGTAGTGGGTAGGGGTTTTTCTTATTTGGGGGTTTTAGTTCTCCTTTAAGTCTGCTAAAACATTATTTCAACATTAATTAAACCCCATTGGGCTGTTTTGCTTCCAATAAGGATTAATTATATCTTAGTTGAGATTAAGAACAAGGTACTGTTTTATTATTATAGAGAAACGGGAATCGTTTTAAAACATTGTAATTATTTGTTTAAAATGGAGTCTATGGGAGACAGTTTGTATTCCCTAACGATTCTGCATGCATTCTGGTTCCATTATTGCCAGGTCAGAATACATTATATAAATGTTTTACATTATTTCAAGATATAATGTAAATAGTTATATTTATTTAATGTTTTACATTATATAAATGTTCTGATCAATGTGATCAGAGCCCTTTAGCAGTAAAGATCTGTGCCTTCTGAAGATGCCCCAGTAGCTCCCCATCTTCGTTTCTGCTGATTCACTGCTCTGGACTTAGGGAGCAACTGAAAAACAATATGCAGTGGTTATTATTGTTACAATAAGGGGCTGATTCATTAAGGGTCGAATATCGAGGGTTAATTAACCCTCGATATTCGACTAGGAATTGAAATCCTTCGACTTCGAATATCGAAGTGGCAGGATTTAGCGCAAATTCTGCGATCGTACGATCGAAGGATTATTCCTTCGATCGAACGATTAAATCCTTCGAATCGAACTATTCGAAGGATTTTAATCCAACGATCGAAGGAATATCCTTCGATCAAAAAAACTTAGGAAAGCCTATGGGGACCTTCCCCATAGGCTAACATTGACTTCGGTAGCTTTTAGATGCCGAACTAGGGGGTCGAAGTTTTTTTTAAAGAGACAGTACTTCGACTATCGAATGGTCGAATAGTCGAACGATTTTTACTTCGAATCCTTCGATTCGAAGTCGTAGTCGTAGTCGATGGTCGAAGTAGCCCATTCGATTGTCGAAGTAGCCCAAAAAATACTTCGAAATTCGAAGTTTTTTTACTTCGAATCCTTCACTCAAATTTAGTGAATCGGACCCCTAATTGTTAATTCCAGGGATCCCTTGCGTGCATATGCCCCGTACTCTTACATTATTCGACAAAGCTCAATAAACCTGTTTTAGAATACAAGGAACAAGTAAAGAGGACTGTGCACTGGCACAAGATTTTACAGATTTTGGCAAGTTTGAGCAAAGAGTCCATTAAAAAACTTTTTGCCCTTTGATTGTTGTGAAAGTGGTAAAATCTACTTTATACAATTGTTGAGAACAGGATATATTTCTTGCATTCGTATAAAAACAGGTGGCACCAACATCTATTTTGGGGTAAATAAAGAACTTGTTATTATTTGCTAATTGACAAGGTACAAACATAAGTGCATAATACCAAAAGACAAGCCTCTGCAGCTGGTATATTGCAATGAACCAGTATTGATCCGAGTTAGAGCTTGATTGAAAAACTAAGAAGCTAAAACTGGTTTCCAAAGATCTGACACTTGGACGAATCAATATGATCCGATGCAATTGAATCAACTTGGAGAAAATAACTGTAGTGCCCCTGCTCGTTGGATTACAGATTAACTAGTTGGAAGTGAAGGTGACAATCTATGTTGCACTACAAAATTGTCAAGTTATTTCTGTCTTGTCTTAAAAAAAGAATCTTGGAAATAAGAAGGATAAATGCTTAAAGGAGATCTAAACCCTAAAAATGAATGTGGCTAAAAATTACATATTTTATATAGTGAATTTATTGCACGAGGCTAAAGTTTCAGCTTGTCAATAGCAGCAATGATCCAGGACTTCAAACTTGTCACAGGGGGTCACCATCTTGGAAAGTGTCTGTGACACTCACATGCTCAGTGGGCTCTGATTGGCTGTTGAGAAGCTAAGCTTAGGGCTCGTCACTAATTATCCAGCAGAAAATGAGCTTCCCTGGCTGTAATATAAGCTGATGCTACAGGTTTGCTGATTATTAAATTCTGATGCTAATTGCACTGGTTTCTGTGCTGCCATGTAGTAATTATCTGTATTAATTACTAATCAGCCTTATATTGTGACATTTCTATTCTATGTGTACTGTATATTGTGAGTGGGTCCCTAAGCTCAGTAAGTGACAGCAGCACAGAGCATGTGCAGTGAATCAGCAGAAAAGAAGATGGGGAGCTACTGGGGCATCTTTGGAGACACAGATCTTTACTGCTAAAGGGATGTAGTTGCCTTGGGCTGGTACAGAGGCACAAAACATCATGTACAACATTTCTACCTACTTCTTTAGTTAGGCTTTAGTTCTTCTTCAATATAAATGGGTGCATAATTGAAGACCTATGAGCCTGAAAAGATTGTGCCTTCACCCTCCAAACACTGCCTTCAGATCACACCAAAGCCTCTTAACGCCTGGGAATTATATATCACTGCCTTCCTCTGTTCCACTGTTCCAAAATCGACTTTACATCGGAGACACCCACCAGAACACGTTATATTTGAGACCCTCTCCCTTCCTCCTGATCATGGCTCACCTCCAGCAGTTACACTCTACTTCAACACCCTGTGGATTTTAGGTGTTAATTCTAGATGCAGATTTGTACCCTCTGTAGCAGCAAACTCCTGTGTCATTGAGCCCTACATTTCAGAAGCTTTTTCTCAACATTCCTATTATTTTCTTATTCTGTGATGATTTAACTTTCACTCTTAAATATTTGGACAAGAGTTCATGTGCGTCACAACACACAGTGAACTGAGATGTATTTTACCAGTTCTCTTAATTGAGCATATATTTTATTAAATGGATAATTGTCATATTGTTGCATATTTGGGACCTTTTATCCAGAATGCTCAGGACCTGGGGTTTTCAGGATAACAGATCTTTCTGTAATTTGGATCTTCATACCTTAGGTCTACTAGAAAATCATATAAACATTAAATAAACCCAATAGGCCGGTTTTGCTTCCAATAAGGATTAATTATATTTTAGTTGGGATCAAGTACAAGCTACTGTTTTATTATTACAGAGAAAAAGGAAACAATTTTTTCCAAAAATTTGGATTATTTGGATAAATGAAGTCTATGGGAGACACCCTTTCTGCAATTTGGAGCTTTCTGGATAATGAGTTTCCGGATAACAGATCCGACACCTGTATTCCTCCATCTTTTTTCCACCTGGAATCAGGACATAAATTGCTACTTTGTAGTTATCAATATGTATGGGACCTGTTATCCATTCCAGGACCTGTGGTTTTCTGGATAAGGAATGTTTCTGTAATTAAGTCTACTTTTTTACTTAAAAAAAGTCTACTTTTTTACTTAAAATTAAATTAAACAATACATTTGCCTCCAATAAGGATTAATTATATCTTAGTTGGGATCAAGTACAAGCTACTGTTTTATTATTACAGAGAAAAAAGGAATCAGTTTCTGAATTACTTGATTAAAATGGAGTCTATGGGAGATGGCCTTCCCATAATTTAGAGCTTTCTGGATAACGGATCCCATCCTTTTAATAACAAACCAGTCTTTCATTTATATAAAATTAAAGGATCACTGTATCTAATGCCATTATTTTCACTGTTAGTTTTATGGAGTAACGAGTAGTGATCGGTGAAATTGTCCCATTCGCGAAATGGCGAAGTAACGTATTGAAATCAATGGGTGTAATTTTTTTTTAAATTTTCTCCAAATGCATTTGACATGGCGGATTTTCCGCCAGTGAATTTATTTACCGCAAATTCATGCCTGCCGAATTTATTCGCCCATTACTAGTAACCAGTTCAGGTTTTAGGGATAAATTCTGATGACAAGTAAGTTTTTTAGACTTTCAAGTCCCCTGTGCTGAAAAATGAAAACACACTTTGATCTGACTGTGATGTGCATTCAAATGCTATTTTTTTTGGACACATTGACGAATAGGCCTCATACCGTAGAGCAGTCAAAATAGCAATAGAATGTCAAATTTCACAGCCTCACGCGGGGCCCATAAATACTCAAAGCCCTAAATAAAAAGGCTTACAATGAGATTTTGTGCATTTTCATGAGTCTAAATAAAGGCTCAAGGAATTCCTGGGAAAGAAGGGTTAAACGGAGGCATGGTATAGAGGTTGCTATTTAATACATTGAGGGGTGCAGAACAAATCGGCACACCCATGGTATAAGCATGTCCATTACTTTAAAAGGGCGGTTCACCGTTAAAGGTTACTTTTAGTACGTTATAAAACGGCCAACTGGAAGCATCTTTTCAATTGGTTTTCATTATTTATTTTTTATAGTTTTTGAATTATTTGCTCTTTTCTTCTGACTCTTTGCAGTTTTCAAATGACCCCATCTAAAAAACAAATGCTCTGTAAGGCTACAAATGTATTGTTATTGCTACTTTTTATTACTCATCTTTCTACTCAGGCCTCTCCTATTCATATCCCAGTCTCTTATTGAAACCAGTGCATGGTTGCTAGGGTAATTTGGACCCTAGCTACCAGATCATCAATCAGAAATTGAAGAGCTGCTAAATAACTCAAAAACCTTAAATAATAAAAAATGAATACAAATTGCAAATTGTCTCAGAATATCACTCTCTACATCATACTAAAAGCTATCTGAAAGGTGAATAACCCCTTTAATATGATGTTTTTCATGTATTGTGTCTAATTGAACTGATCTGCACTGTTTAGTCCAAAATGTAAGAATTTATTGAAAAGGTGCAAGATGTATTGAATAGCCAGGTTAAATAAGATGTGTTGTATTCTCAGTAAGTAGCCTAGTTGCACCTTGGGCAGTCTGAAGTTGGATGGAATTCACAAGCCTCGATTACCTCTGTGATAGACTTGACTCTGCGCTGTGCTCACCCCAGGGTCTTGGCTGTAATGGCTCTTTAAATACTTGATTTCATTTCACATCTATCAGACACTTTAGCTCCACAGAGTGGTAGGTTAATAGCAACTTAGCTAAAACCACATTGTATTTGCAGTTAAACAGGAATATTTATCTCAATAAAAACTCAGCTTAGTACTCTTGCCACCATCTGATGTTTCCATAATTTGTCAAATCTTCTTCTAAAGGGAATAAAAGGAGTGTGTAACTATATCCTTCCATTACTTCAGCCATTAAATAAGGGCACTGCCTTTGCCTGCTTAGTCTGGCTACAGTGTTTCTCTTTGTGTTACATATACAGGTATGGGATCTGTATCCGGAAACCCGTCACTCAGAAAGCTCCGAATTATGGAAAGCCCATCTCCCATAGACTCCATTATAATCAAATAATCGAAATTTTAAAAAGAATGATTTCCTTTTTCTCTGTAATAATAAAACAGTAGCTTGTACTTGATCCCAACTAAGATATAATTAATCCTTATTGGAATCAAAACCAGCCTATTGGGTTTATTGAATGTTTACATGATTTTCTTGTAGATTTAAGGTATGAAGATCCAAATTACGGAAAGAAGATCCGTTATCTGTAAAACCCAGGTCCTATACCTGTACTGTATACATCACAAAGAGAAAAAAGCAATATTGTCTATTTTATATCAATCTATCTATCTGTCTGTCTGTCTGTCTGTCTGTCTGTCTATCTATCATCATCATCTATCCCTATCTATCTATCTATCTATCTATCTATCTATCTATCTATCTATCTATCTATCTATCTATCTATCTATCTATCTATCATCTCTCTCTCTCTCTCTCTCTCTCTCTCTCTCTCTCTCTCTCTCTCTCTCTCTCTCTCTGTCTCTCTGTCTGTCTCTAACTATACAATAGTACAAAGAGTGCATATGCAGCAACTGGGCAATAGTACAAAAAACAATACACCTGACCAATGAAAGCAGTCCTAGGATGTAAAAAAATGCAGATGTACAATTCTTCCGGTATCTCTAACTATAGGTAAATAAATGCCTCTCTATTGATCTTCTTGTCTGTCTGTCTCCCTAACTCACTAACTAATCATTTTGTCCCCAAACTTTGCCCAAAACAATCTGTTTCACAGCAACTGCCCCTTATTCAGGAACTCTGTTCCCTCATTGGGCCCTCTTTGCTCCTGAACCCAAAAATGTTAAGGGTCATTTATGACTGCAAGTGCCTAGAGCAGTGATCCTCAATCAGTGGCTTAATAGCAACATGTTACTCTCCAACCCCTTGGATGTTGCTCTCAGTAGCCTCAAAGCAGGTGTTTATTTTTGAATTCCAGGCTTGGAGGCAAGTTTTAGTTGCATAAAAACCATGGGTACTGACAAACAGATTATTCTGTAGTCTGCCCGTCCATTTAAGGATTACCAAACAGCCAATCACAGCCCTCATCTGGCACCCCCAGGAATTTCTTTCATGCTTGTGTTGCTCCCCAACTCTTTTTACATTTGAAGTTGCCTTACAAGTAAAAAAAGGTTGAAGACCCCTGTTTGCAGAATGTGTCATGCCCAAGACATGACATAAGGCTTACCGTAAAAAGTATAAAGGGTATACAATACCAGAGTGCATTTTTAATGCACTTTTCTCAGCCTTTCTTCATTACCAACTCTAACTCCTTCTCTCCAGCCCCAATCAGTACTTGACCAGTGATTTATGTTTGCAGGCAAATTCTTTTCAAATGAGGAACATTCAATTGAGCTTGTTGTTCTCAAGCCACTGGTTGGGGATCACTGGTCTACAAGGTCCTTCTACAAATGAAAAAGGGTTTTGCTGATCCTTGTGGATCCTTTGAGTAAAGAAAGTTGCTTATTAACTATAGACTTTCTAATGTACAGAACAGAGATATGAAACATCTGTTGGCTCTAGATAGATTCATGGCATTCTTTCCATATTTAGCACCAAGTTATAAATGATTTACAGACTGGCCTTAGTAAGGCTCAAGTGATAACCATTGTATTGTTGTGACACCTGGTTCAAGTATCTAGAACCCAAGGCCAGTTCTTGACAATACAGAGCAGAAAGACAAACAAGTCACATGGATGAGAGACTGATGGTTTCAGCAAGTTAAATAGTAAAGAGGAAACAGGCTTTTGGCACACAAAGTCCATCAATGACAGCAAATGTCAACTCCGGGCACCAAACTGCCGCCTAATGGCCCCAGTAGCTAAGGATCCAATGATAAAAATAATTTTGTGAATGAAGGTAAAACATGTTATTGCTGACACCTCTCCCTAAACTCCTAGTGAAAAAAAACCATCAGCCACACAATTATCAGTCTTTTCATAACCAGATAACAAATACTGTATTAGCTGCTCTCAGCTATAAAATAATTCACTTTAAATTAGAGGAGTTGATGAAGTGCATTTTCTCAAACCAGCCATTAGTAAGTGAATTAGTAGGAGGTAATATGATTAAGAAAAAGACGGCAGGTGGTAGAGAGGAAATTTCACCTTGGAGTAAATTGGTTACCATGGTAATGGTAACTTTATTTCTTTACAAAGTGAGACTTTCTCCGTTCAATTAGAGTTTAAAGGAGACATTTTGTGTAAAAAATAAGAATGTACCAGTGTATTATACTCATTTAGATATAGAAGAATTAGTGTTGAATATTTCTGCAAAACCCCTAATAATCCCTCCCTTCTCTTCCACTTCCTGCTCCCTGAATTCCCAGGCTGTGCACTCAGCTCACTGCACTGTAGGACAGGAACCAATCAGCAGCTAGCAGGACCTGATAAGGAACTGAAGCCTGTCTGTGCTTGTTTGACTGCAGGGCTGTGATTGGCTGTCCCCCTCCTACTGTGCTTCTGGCAGGACACGCCCACCCCTCATTTGAAACCCAGACAGGGACCAGAGAACATCTATAGGGAGCCCCAATAAACTGGCTATTTTTAAAGGTAATGTTAATTTTTAGCACCATGTAAAAGCAACACCTTATATTACTTTTAATTGCCTACAAAATTAGGGTTTTTTAAATGTATCTTTTATGACTCCTTTAAGACTGGCAACTACTTGTTCTCCATTTCTGCTCACATAGTTTAACAGTTTTGATGGGCAAATTTGCGCCGGCGTCCATTTTTTTTTTGACGCCGGGGAATTTTCGCGGCCGTTTCACGAATGTATTCGCCGGCGGTGAATCTCGCAAATTCGCTCCTGGTGAATAAATTCGCCCATCGCTATTTAACAGTGATAGATGGTCATTTTGCCTGAAAGATAATACAAGTCAACAAAATTGGGCCCCAAGATTTACACAGTAGTATACGGCCTTGTCTGGAAAGGTCAGTTCCCATGAAATGTGCCTTAGTGACTTGGACCATTCCTTTTGTGGGGTTAAACTATTCACTGGTGGCTACAACACTTCGACTAGGCTGGAAGGCAGGGTGCAAAGTAGTGATGAGCAGGTTGACTAGCGTTGGGTGGGTTTGGGTGGAAATGTGGTCAACCACTGCAGGTTAGGGTTGGGTGCAGGGAAAACTGGGGAAGATTCCGAGTCTTAGAGCCAGAGGGGTGCACAGAAGTAGAGTACAGAGTAAGAACAGGTACAGGTCATGTGTGAGTACTACAATGGCAATATTTTGTGGGTTAGGGCCAGGTGCGGGTTAATGTTTTCTGGGTTAAGGTTGGGTGCAGGCTGAGTTTTTCCTGACCCGCACATCACTAGTGCAAAGCACTTAATAGATAGACTGTGTTTGTTTTTTTCCCCACTTCCCCCATTGTTTATGACCCCTAAAGTCTCTAAAGAGAGATGACTGGTGCACATTTATTTAAAGGGGTTGCTGACCTTTAAACTGACTTTTAGCATAATATAGAGAACGATATTTTGAGACATTTTGAAATCGCTTTTCATTTTTTATTATTTGTGGTTTTTGAGTTATTTTGCTTTTTATGCAGCAGCTCTTCAGTTTGCCGTTTCTGCAGTCTGGTTGCTAGGGTCCTAATTACCAATTTAAATTAATTAAATTGATTTGAATAAGACACTAGAATGTGAATAGGAGAGGCCTGAATAGAAAGACGAGTAATAAAAAGTAGCAATAACAATATATTTGTAGCCTTACAGAGCATTTGTTTTTAGATGGAGTCAGTGAACCCCATTTGAAAGCTCGAAAGAGTCAGAGGAAGAAGGTGAATAAAGTATAAACTATAAAAAATAATGAAGACCAATAGAAAAGTTGCTTAGAATTGTCCATTCTATAACATACTAAAAGTTAAAATTAAAGGTGAACCACCCCTTAAAACCTTTGTGTACCATTCAGCCTTAAAAACACTACCAGCCGACGTCAAGTTTAAAGAATCCCCAATGAGTGATGGGTGAATCCTATCCATTTTGCCGAAAAATGCATTAAAGTCAATGGGTGTTTTCTCGTGCGACAATTTTCAAACCATGCAACATTATTTTTACTATACATGGGCAGTGAAAGATTTTGCTCATCCCTACCCCCAACCTTTACACCCTGGGATTAGTCAATGCCGTTTGTAATCCAGTTGGGGTACATCATAGGCAATGGATGTCTGCCAATCACCAGTTACACATTATTCTGTATATTGTTTGGGAATGTTTTCATAAATAGAACAAATTTGATTTGTAAAGGTACCAGACCAGTCAATACTCATTATGAAGTCAATATATGTAATAATAGCAGCAATGGCCTCAGAGAACGTAGGGGCTGACACATTCTCTTGTACAATTTTAACTCATGATTAAAAAGTGTCTGTGACCAGAGACAAATCACTGGGTTCTCCATGTTTTTTGTTGCTTCACAATTCCTTCAGGTCTTGTCTCTACGGGGCAAATTCACTACAGGGCGAAGTGACTAACGCTGAAAATTCACCGATTTACTAAAGGTCGATGGTGTAACTTCGCTAGTGAAGGAGATAGACTCTAGCGGTACTTCGCTCCCTAACACCAGGCGAATTTGCATTCTGGCGAATGGACGTAACTCTGCAAATTCACTAAGATGCGGATTTTACTGAACGTTATCTCTTGCGCCAGACTTGCCTTCGCCACCTCAGACCAGGTGAAGAGCAATAGAGTAGATAGGAATTCCTAAAAAAATAGTTGTCGCTGGCGACTTTTCGTGTTTTCAGGGTGATAGGCTGCAAAAGAGCATAACATTTTTTTGGGGTAACCAGCTTCCCCCTACATTTCCTAACATATGGCACATAAACTATACACTGGGCTCATGTGTAGGGCAATATAACAACTTTATTTTATTTTATTAAGGTTCCCTGGACATGTTTAATGTATTTGCTGCAACATATACGTCCATTCAACTTTATCTTCCCGCCATATGCAAATTAGCCAACGCTAGCGTAACTTCACTTCGCTTGCTGCAGTAACGATAGCGCAACTTCGCCAGCATTCAGCCTCCTGGACACAACTTCAGATTTTAGTGAATTAGCGCTGTCCTGGCGAATCTACGGCTGGCAAAGTGTTGCGCTGTGAGCGAAGCCGTCGCTGGTGAAATTTCGGAGGTTAGTGAATTTGCCCCTATATATAAGCTGACAGTGTCAGTGCCAGATCTGATTAGTGGCTTGAAGAACAATTTCCACCCAAAGCCAAGGCTTGGCTGCCTTTCTTAAGAGGATCCGAATCCAATGTCAGGTCTAGGCAATGTCACTATGTCTAACTGTATGAATATTTTCATTTAGCTGGTAATTAACCATGGCTATACACATATATCTATGTAGTCCTTAGTGGTATTTAAATTTAAGAGTCTCCGCAGCATATTTTCACCATTCTCAGTGTTCCCCAGCTTTTTAGGTTTGGAATTTGTCATTGTCCTCCTCTAGCACAAAAAAAAATAAATAAATCCAGCACACGTATTCAAACTGCCCTATTGCGAGCAGATAACATATAAAGTTATGTAAAATAAATGGTTTTGGAGTTTTCTTATGCTAAATACAATACAATAGCAGACAACAATTGTACTGCAAATTCACTGTTACCTTAAAGGAACAGTAACACCAAAGAATGAGTGTCCTAAAGTAACATGAATATAATATACTATTGCCCTGCACTGGTAAAACTGGTGTGTTGTTTCAGAAACTCTACTATAGTTTATTTAAACAAGCTGCTGTGTAGCCATGGGGGCAGCCATTTAAAGATGAAAAGGCTCAGATTACACAGCAGACAACAGATAAGCTGTAGTACACAATGGGATTCATTAGAACTTATCTGTTTTCTTCTGTGTATCCTGTGCTTGAATGACTGCCCCCATGGCTACACAGCAGCTTGTTTATATAAACTATAGTAGTACTTATCTGTTATCTACTGTGTATCCTGTGCTTGAATGGCTGCCCCCATGGCTACACAGCAGCTTGTTTAAAATAACTATAGTAGTACTTATCTGTTATCTACTGTGTATCCTGTGCTTGAATGGCTGCCCCCATGGCTACACAGCAGTTTGTTTCTATAAACTATAGTAGTACTTATCTGTTATATACTGTGTATCCTGTGCTTGAATGGCTGCCCCCATGGCTACACAGCAGTTTGTTTATATAAACTATAGTAGAACTTATCTGTTATCTACTGTGTATCCTGTGCTTGAATGGCTGCCCCCATGGCTACACAGCAGTTTGTTTATATAAACTATAGTAGTACTTATCTGTTATCTACTGTGTATCCTGTGCTTGAATGGCTGCCCCCATGGCTACACAGCAGCTTGTTTATATAAACTATAGTAGTACTTATCTGTTATCTACTGTGTATCCTGTGCTTGAATGGCTGCCCCCATGGCTACACAGCAGCTTGTTTATATAAACTATAGTAGTACTTATCTGTTATCTACTGTGTATCCTGTGCTTGAATGGCTGCCCCCATGGCTACACAGCAGCTTGTTTATATAAACTATAGTAGTACTTATCTGTTATCTACTGTGTATCCTGTGCTTGAATGGCTGCCCCCATGGCTACACAGCAGCTTGTTTATATAAACTATAAAACTTACCAACTTGTCATAGGGCAGGAACTGGCTGAAAATAAAATCTATTTTTTTAGGACATTCGCAAAAATAGCCACTATACCTCACTTTCAGTCCATGGATATAATCCCTCTGCACTCTACACCATATTATTCCAAACATTGTTCTACGTGGACTAAAGGAGGACATACAAGGCCAAATATGGTTGAGCAGTTTGGCCAATTTTAACATCACTGTCCAAAATAGTAGACTTATAAGGTACAACAGTGGGTATTCTAACCAACTCTACAAATTGAAGATCTCAACTGTCAGCGCACACTTCTGGTTGGTGGATGGGGCATTCAGACCTATCCTTGGGTCCAATGGACATAATATGCGACTGTTTTGGGGGCCTGGGAGACTGAAGTTGGACAGTGTAATGGCACCTTTACACGTGTGTGTTTGTGTGTAAATAATAGCCATATATTACGAATACCAACTGGTCAGCTGTAAATTATGGGCTGGCTGGGCCAACTGCTATCAATTTTACTTTTGATCAAGTATCAAGCATACAAAACGCGTTGGGCTACTAATTGTTGCATAAAAGTATTGCTTTAAACAAAAACCATTTAGCCAAACGAATATCTTTTATACAAGTGAAGCACTATACTATCAGATGATCGGAGAAGTAGCGTCTGCCACCAGGAACGGAAAATGCACCGGAAGCTCCACATAGGCCCCGCCAGCGGCATAGGAAGAACCGGCAGCAGCGAATTCCTCTTCGGAGACCGCTGGATCATTTGCTCTTGGAACAACATCCTGACGGTACTTCACCATAGAGTACCTTCATGCTACACGCTTGAATAATTACCTCTCCTGTGAGTAGAGCCAATTCTCCATATAACTGCACTTTGAGAAGTTAACACACTATATAGCGTATACTTTTTCCTTAGGAACGGAGGCACTTTAACACTAGCGCACCGAACCTGTCTTTTGCTATAATTTACACCTGGATAAGAGGGTCCGCTTTTTTTTTTTTTTTTAATTGTCGCTGCTTCACTTTATAATTCAGATTTAGCACGGAGTTTTCCTATACAACTTGTTTGCAGATGGTCCCCTGAGGTTTTGTATTCTTTCTCTGTATCAACCAATTTGGAAGGGATGGAATTTATTAATATAACAAATAAGTGCACTATAATAATAATAATAATAATAATAATAATAATAAGAGGCAGCTGTTATTTGTTGTTTTATTAGGTCATATCGTAAGAAAAACATTTTACATTGTTTTATAAAATGTCGACCGAGTTCATGTACAATGAAACCGTTATCTGAATAAATACCTAAAACATGAGTTTTTTTTATTTCCAGAACCGTTCCCAGCTATTTGTTACGTTATTAAAGGGAAGAAAATGCAATATATATTAGTTATATTAGTCTGAATGATGCCTTGATTATTCTCACGCCTTTCTCCAGTGTTAGGATTCACGCTTTAAAAGTACAAAGGCGCCCATAATGGCCAAAACCGCATACTAAAAAAAAAAAGAAAGAAAGAAAAAAAACAAGGTTATTTTAGGAAATAGGACAGAAAAATCCAACACGGTGAAAAGGAAATCACTACACCCTGAATATCTGCCATGGAGATTTGACTTGGGCTTCAGCATGTTTGTTGCCTACATGGTCAATGGTCTGGTTGTCCTGACTTTGGAGAAATATTCCTTTGTAGGTACCTAGTTTAGCCTATCATTTTAAACCATACACAACCACTATTATGAGTCAGTCGCACCATTTTCAGTCATGTGTTGTGACACTGGTCTGTGCATGGGTGTAAAATAATGTCATATTCCCATCTGCTCAACACGTGATTCCAGAAGGTGTTGGATAAAATCTGCAGGACACAAATACCAGCAAATGGGCTTTAACTTTCAAATGCCTTTAACTTTATAAATGCAAAATATGGACAGAAGAATTTCTCTGCCCCTGTTCCTAAATACTCCCAACAACCAATTGTTACTCATCACACAAAATATTAGTTGTTCTAGAATACTCTCATGCCTAAACGTTCCAGATTCCTGCAATATTAAGTCCATACCAAACATCTTTCACAAGTAATGTTCCCATCCACTTCCATAGGTAAAAAAAAGCTTCCTCTTTAAATCCTCCCACACCTAAAAGTTTGAAATTACTCTCATAGGTTAAAGGAGAAGGAAAGGCCTATTTACTTAGGGGTGTCAAAAGTAAGGCACCCCAAGTGATCGTATTTACTTACCTGAAACCCCGGGCCGGTGCTCCTATTAGCAGAAAACTGCACTGGTCCAGTGATTCCTCTAGTGAGCACCACGGATTGCTCGGCTTCCTTCTTCGACTTTCTTCAAATTCCCCGGGGCAGACACATGTGCAGTAGAATGAAATAGCCGACTTCTTCATAAGTTCAGCTTTTCACGCTACCCGTGCGATGAAAGAAGAAGCCAGAAGCCGATCGCTCCATGGTGCTCGCTGGAAGAACCACTGGACCGATGCAGATTTCTGCTGATAGGAGCACCGGCCCTGGGTTTCAGGTAAATATATACATCACTTGGGCCTACCTAACTTTTGCCACCCCCAAGTAAATGCAGCATTTCCTTCTCCTTTAATGTTCCAGACCTCTGCAAAGTTAGATGCTATAGATCCCTGATGCTCAGAGCTTTTCTAATGCCCTTCAGCATCCAAACATGAAACATGAAGCATATCTAAATAAGCAGACACTATGGATTTCATTCCCCTTCCACAATTGCATTGTCCTACAACCTTCTAGACCTAAAGAAGCATATCTAGATATCGAGCTCCCACTGCTATATTTTACAAATATAGCTAGAGGATCCCATCAAAGATGGTTCCAGGGTAAAAATGGCTCTAAGAGCCGAATTGTAACTACATCTGTAGGTAGGGTTGCCACCTTTTCTGGAAAGAAATATCGGGCTTCCTATGTATTTATCTTTTTTCCCTATTAATAACATTGGGATCAACCATCATTTTTACCGGCCAGGCCGGTAAAATACTGGCCAGGTGGCAATCCTATCTGTAGGGCCATGGCTTACACACCTATACCCTGAAATTTCTATTATTGCTCTTTCCAAATATTGGTACTAGGAAATACCGGTAAAATCGATTACAAAGGCTTAAGTGTATACATTTGAAGCGGATTTAGTAGAAAATCCTTCAGTGATGATGTAACAATGGGCAGGATTTAAAAAGATTGGAATCGTAGTTGCAGATAAAGGTTTTTGAAGTTGGTTTTGCTTCCTACCTTAAATTTTGGGTAATCGTTCATGACGATAGTAACCATACCAACATATGGTAAAAACCTGGAATGAAACAAGATAAAGTGTGTTAGTATTTCAGAACATAACTGTAGCAATACTGTATATTGGTAAATGCACTTTTGCTGTTTAAATTGGATTAATAAAGGGACAGTATAAGGAAAGGTTAATAACAAATGCCGAAAATGGTCCTAATGGAGAGAGAATATTGATGCAATTCATAAAGGTACTTGTGAGTGAACATGTTCGTGCACTTCCACAAGGTTGCCCATGCATCAATTCTCCCTCATCTGATAAATTGTGCACTACTGCGCTAATTGGTACTGGGGAACCCTGACGCAACAGCCACTCTGGAATTACAGCAAACTTCATAGTCCCCAAAGCAGGTTGCAACAATGGGAGCACTGGAATTCTACCCAGTGATAAGAACTGGGATACCATAGTTACATAGTTAAATTGGGTTGAAAACAGACAAAGTCCATCAAGTTCAACCCCTCCAAATGAAAACCCAGCATCCATACACACACCCCTCCCTACTTTTAATTAGATTCTATATACCCATACCTATACTAACTATAGAGTTTAGTATCACAATAGCCTTTGATATTATGTCTGTCCAAGAAATCATCCAAGTCCCTCTTATAGTCATTAACTGAATCAGCATCACAACATCACCCGGCAGTGCATTCCACAACCTCACTGTCCTGACTGTGAAGAACCCCCTACGTTGCTTCAAATGAAAGTTCTTTTCTTCTAGTCTAAAGGGGAGGCCTCTGGTACGGTGATCCACTTTATGGGTAAAAAGGTCCCCTGCTATTTGTCTATAATGTCCTCTAATGTACTTGTAAAGTGTAATCATGTCCCCTCACAAGCGCCTTTTTTCCAGAGAAAACAACCCCAACCTTGACAGTCTCCCCTCATAATTTAACTCTTCCCTCCCTCTAACCAATTTAGTTGCACTTAGTCTCTGCACTCTCTCCAGCTCATTTATATCCCTCTTAAGGACTGGAGTCCAAAACTGCCCCCATACTCCAGATAAGGCCTCACCAGGGACCTATAAAGAGGCAGAATTATGTTTTCATCCCTTGAGTTAATGCCCTTTTTTATACAAGACAGAACTTTATTTGCTTTAGTAGCCACAGAATGACACTGCCCAGAATTAGACAACTTGTTATCTACAAAAACCCCTAGATCCTTCTCATTTAAGGAAACTCCCAACACACTGCTATTAAGTGTATAACTTGCATTTATATTATTTTTGCCAAAGTGCATAACCTATACACTATCAAATAATTACAAGGTTGAACTTTTCAATGGTTGGAAAGAGGTGTCCTTCCCTGTTTAGATGCACAGCATTGAGATTATATTCAGTCCATTAACAAAGGCTCTTCCAACTGTAGAATGGGCCCCCTACGGAACCCAAGGCAACAGATGGGCTGAACATCAGAATAAAATCTGAGCCAAGTGCTACTTTGCTGGACTCTCGGGACACTATACCAAGGCGACTGCGGCTGAGGTAATATTTTAGGTTACTATAGCCTTATGGACTATTTTGGGTATATAATTCTCCCTTCATTAGGACATTGACCCAAGCCAATGACAGTAGCACCTCTTGTCTCACATACATAATACATGGCTTGATACTTATTTAAATTCAGTGAGTAGCCCAGAGATTCCTTCTCCAAATATAATGTAACGTGGTCCCTGAGCTGGAACACCTGACAAGCAGAAGCACAAACAAGAGTTTAGAATTTTATGTCTCATTAAACCTGCGACACAGCCACATCTCAGCTACATGGAATTACTCTTTCCTTCTCGCTGCGGTTCCCTTAATGAATGGACAGAACAAGGTAAAAGGAACAGCAATATTTGATGTTGTTATCTCCTGGAATGTCAGGAAACCTTCATTTCCTGTACTGTTGGATATAATATACGAATATTACTGTAGCCTGTACTGTCAATGATACAGATTATACTGGAACTCCACTTAATGTCTGTAGATGTCACAGAAAGGTTTGGTGACTATATAAATGCACGAGGCTGCTGTTCCTGCAACTCAGAGGCTTCTATATCCTTTAAATGAAAACTAATGGATATTTAATTTCTCATTTTTCATAAAAAGAGTTTTATTAATGGATACACTGAACCAATAGAGAGAACATCAAAAATATTATAAAGAGATATGTAAGAAAGAATATACAAACGTGAAATTTCCTTTTGTTCGAAATACAATACACAAAATACATAATATTCTCATACGGGCGGTTCCATCTAGTATCTTACAGTAGGCGGTACAATATATATATATAATACACAAAAGCCATGAATATCTTGTAAATTATATCCTTATAAACGGTGAATAGTGATGCCATCAGTTATAAACAGTGAGTAGTGATGTAATTTCTGTCACATGACTCACTAAAACTTGTGTATTATAATAAATAAAGTACCCCCAGTTGTAAAATATGAGGATATTATAAGTTACCTTGGAGTTCCATGACCTGTATAAAAACACTCGGCCTTCGGCCTCGTGTTTTTATATGGTCATGAAACTCCTCGGTAACTTATAATATCCTTATATTTTACAAGAGGGGGTACTTTATTCACTATATATATATATATAGATATATATAGATATATATCTATATATATATATATATTTATACATAGATAAGTGATTTATGCTCTCAGAACTGCTCAGTGACTTCTAATATCCTTATTTACAGTAGGGGGTACATTATCCCTTATAATACATGAGTGGCACTGAGAGTTCCCTGTATAACTCAGCCTGCAGCCTTGTGCCTTTATATGGTCACAGAAAAACCCCTCAGTGACTTCTAATATCCTTATCATTTACAGTAGGGGGTACATTATCCCTTATAATACATGAGTGATACTCAGAGTTCCCTGTATAACTCAGCCTGCAGCCTTGTGCCTTTATATGGTCACAGAACAACCCCTCAGTGACTTCTAATATCCTTATCATTTACAGTAGGGGGTACATTATCCCTTATAATACATGAGTGATACTCAGCGTTCCCTGTATAACTCAGCCTGCAGCCTTGTGTCTTTATATGGTCACAGAACAACCCCTCAGTGACTTCTTATATCCTTATCATTTACAGTAGGGGGTACATTATCCCTTATAATACATGAGTAATACTCAGAGTTCCCTGTATAACTCAGCCTGCAGCCTTGTGCCTTTATATGGTCACAGAACAACCCCTCAGTGACTTCTAATATCCTTATCATTTACAGTAGGGGGTACATTATCCCTTATAATACATGAGTGATACTCAGCGTTCCCTGTATAACTCAGCCTGCAGCCTTGTGTCTTTATATGGTCACAGAACAACCTCTCAGTGACTTCTAATATCCTTATCATTTACAGTAGGGGGTACATTATCCCTTATAATACATGAGTGATACTCAGCGTTCCCTGTATAACTCAGCCTGCAGCCTTGTGTCTTTATATGGTCACAGAACAACCCCTCAGTGACTTCTTATATCCTTATCATTTACAGTAGGGGGTACATTATCCCTTATAATACATGAGTAATACTCAGAGTTCCCTGTATAACTCAGCCTGCAGCCTTGTGCCTTTATATGGTCACAGAACCCCTCAGTGACTTCTAATATCCTTATCATTTACAGTAGGGGGTACATTATCCCTTATAATACATGAGTGATACTCAGAGTTCCCTGTATAACTCAGCCTGCAGCCTTGTGCCTTTATATAGTCACAGAACCCCTCAATGACTTCTAATATCCTTATCATTTACAGTAGGGGGTACATTATCCCTTATAATACATGAGTGATACTCAGCGTTCCCTGTATAACTCAGCCTGCAGCCTTGTGTCTTTATATGGTCACAGAACAACCCCTCAGTGACTTCTTATATCCTTATCATTTACAGTAGGGGGTACATTATCCCTTATAATACATGAGTAATACTCAGAGTTCCCTGTATAACTCAGCCTGCAGCCTTGTGCCTTTATATGGTCACAGAACCCCTCAGTGACTTCTAATATCCTTATCATTTACAGTAGGGGGTACATTATCCCTTATAATACATGAGTGATACTCAGAGTTCCCTGTATAACTCAGCCTGCAGCCTTGTGCCTTTATATAGTCACAGAACCCCTCAATGACTTCTAATATCCTTATCATTTACAGTAGGGGGTACATGATACCTGAGTGATACTCCACATTCCTTTAAAACATTACCCTTGCATACACTCACATGCTTACACATGCAAAGTCATAACAGGGACCTTGCACATTTGCATCACAACTAACACAATTGCAGGTCGGCTGTTGTAGTTCTGAAGGGCCCTTTAAGTATCTGGAAATGCATTCAGATAGATATGAAGGTAAATCTTTTCTGCTTGAATGGCCAGAAAGCATTTAAGAAGAAGTTTCCTTTTTTTTTTTGGTATTTTAAGCAAATTTAAGAGGCACAAAAAGCAGTATCCGAGTATCCCTGAGCAACTGTCTTCACCTCCCTCTGCATTAGGTACTGAACCGAAAATATATGCTCCATTTCTGCCTGGAATTTTCCATGTAACGTGATGTTATGATTACTGATGTGGAGAATACACAGCAGCTTCCGACCTGCCCCGGCGCTATAGTGCTTGCTGGGTGCTGATCAATGTTTCATGGCCGGCATACTAAATATACTGTCTCTCTTCAGATCAGACTGCTGAGCGCTGGGAACATGGGGTCTCTACACGAATATTCACTGAGCAGTAAAGTGGTTAATAAAAGTGATTAAAGAGCTTTCTCCGAAGTTTGTGCTGAGGTTGGCCGAGTTACACGCTATTAATTCTCCTTTTTGCCCTTTTCTGAAACATATCTTTTTGTGACTCCCAACTATCAAGTTGTGAGAGGAGAGAGACTGCCTTTTTATTCCGTTGGAATCTCAACTGAGCCAGGAAGCCGAGGCAGCAAATGACTTGAATCGTTTTCCTAGGGCCGTTTTCCTAGGGCCAGCAGTTTCTACCACTTTACCCCCAGAAGCTTCTCATCCATATTATTGATCCGTCTGTGCTTCGAAATCAAAGACCCGCAATGATACAAGAGCTTTATCTGAGAGATCTAGTTGTTATGTGTTTAATAGGACGCAGAGAGTGTTGAAAGCAATTTAGTACCGGACACTGAGACCAATGGGAGACGAGAAGGGGCAGCACTGGGATTCCTATGCTAAGCAAATGAATGAATCCTATGCTATGAATGCAAAAGAAATGTCCTAGACACAAAAACGCAAGGAAAATTCAGCAGGGCCAATTGTTTGCAAAGTGCAAACAATTGGCAAAATCTGCTTGCACTTTATCTTGCATTCATCCCTCCCATGAATACAGTAGTGCCTGAAATCTGCAGCACTGTATTCATGTGTGATGGGCGGGGGGAGGCACCCAATAATGGTGAGTGGGTCAGGAAAACCTTAAAGGGATACTGTCAGGGGAAAACATGTTAATAGTGTTACTCCAGCAGACTTCTGCACTATAATCCGTTTTTTGGCATGGGGCTAAACACATCAGTTTCCCAGGTGCCAGCAGGTCATGTGACTTGTGCTCTGATAAACTTCAGTCACTCTTTACTCGGGGATCCCCAACCAGTGGCTCGCGAGCAACATGTTGATCACCAGCCCCTTGGATGTTGCTTTTCGTGGCCACAAAGGTGCTTATTTTTGAATTCCAGGCTTGGAGGCAAGTTTTGGTTGTATAAAAAACAGGTGTACTGCCAAACAGAACCTCCTGTAGGCTGTCAGTCCACATATGGCTACTACATTGCCAATCACAGGCACTTATTTGGCACCCCAGGGACTTTTTGGTGCTTTTTGTTTCTCCCCAACTCTTTATACATTTAAATGTGGCTCACAGGTAAAAAAAACAACAAAAGGTTGGAGACCTCTGCTTTACTGCAAGTTGGAGTGATATCACCTGCTCCATTCCCAGCAGCCAATCAAAAGAACAACGGGCAGCTAACCAGATACACCTCTGCTTAAGATTTGCATTGCTAAAGGTGCTCCCTAGCCCAACCTAGTGGTGGACATGAGGATAGCACTCAAGCAATAAAAACCATATTTTTCTACTGCTTGGGTGCTATTTTCATGTCTGCCACTAGGCTAGACTAGGGAGCAGGACCTAGGTTGTGTTAAAATACAATGGGAAGGGGAGAAACAATCACTGCCTCAAAGCGGTTCCATCCTGCAGTGCTGGCTCCTTCTCAGAATCAGGCAAAATGCACTGAGATGGCGCTTCCACCCCAATATTAAAGCTAAAAAAATTAATTTGTTGGTTCAAAAATAAAATTCTAAATGGCAGAGTGAATTAAAAAGTAAACCATAAAAAATCATGACGGAATCCCTTTAAACCGCACCCAACCCCACCCCATAAAATGTTGCTACTGTAAGACCCGCATCTGATCCATAGTTCGATAGCGTCATTTTGCTGTATATGCTTCTTTTGTGTGCGCTACAGGTTTCACGGGTCTGATCCACACCCAACCCTAAGCTGCACAAGTTGGCCAGATTTCAGACCTGCCCAACCGGTGGTCAACCCACGGGTCACTGTTGGTTTCGGGACAATCCCAGCACCCACCCCCTAATTTAGGGAGTGAGCTATGGCAGGTGATAATAACAAGACTGCCCCCTGAGCCTGTTGGTGCTGCACGTTGGATTTTCAACGCAACTTGCAGAGGATAATCAGACCCAGGACACTTTTTAGAATAAGCAACGAGGTGAGCTTTTTCTCCCCTTAGTTGCACTTGCACCTGGGGTCCCTGCAGATCATATGTGATATTATTTACTTGCAATGCAAAGTGTTCCTTCCCCAGAATTAAGAATTAATATCATGCACCCTTCTTCAGGCCAAAATCTTCCCCTCATAGAGTGACAGATGGATGTCACAAATGGAAAAACTTATTCCTGCAGAAAGTGACAAGTATGACATTAGCCTTAAAGAACCCTGAAGATATATATTCTCCTTAAAGGAGAACTAAACTTTTAATATGGCTAAAAAAGCCATATTTTATATAGTGAACTTATTGCACGAGGCGTTTCAGCTTGTCAATAGCAGCAATGATCCAGGACTTCAAACTTGTCACAGGGGGTCACCATCTTGGAAAGTGTCTGTGACACTCACATACTCAGTGGGCTCTGATTGGCTGTTGAGAAGCTAAGCTTAGGGCTCGTCACTAATTATCCAGCAGAAAATGAGCTTCCCCTGTAATATAAGATGATGCTACAGGTTTGCTGATTATAAAATTCTGATGCTAATTGCACTGGTTTCTGTGCTGTCATGTAGTAATTATGTGTATTAATTACTAATCAGCCTTATATTGTGACATTTCTATTCTATGTGTACTGTATATTGTGAGTGGGTCCCTAAGCTCAGTAAGTGACAGCAGCACAGAGCATGTGCAGTGAATCAGCAGAAAAGAAGATGGGGAGCTACTGGGGCATCTTTGGAGACACAGATCTTTACTGCTAAAGGGCTGTGGTTGCCTTGGGCTGGTACAGAAGCACAAAACATAATGTACAACATTTCTAGCTTCTTCTTTAGTTAAGCTTTAGTTTTCTTTTAAGGCAGGTGGGTCCTGCATATTGCACCTCATTCAACAAAGTGAAATAATTTCACTTTGTTGAATGAGGTGCAAAGTGAAATAATTTCCTTTGGTCATGCTGTACCGTCCTTAATTAAATGAAAAAAAAAAAAATTCTATATATATATATATATATATATATATATATATATATATATATATATATATATATATATATATATTTTGGGTACATATGCAATAGCATTTATTATACTTATATATATACTTTAAAGCCTTTAGAGTGCTCCCACAACCTCCGTGTTTTGATTTTGTATATTTAGCCGGAAGCTGTGGCATAGCTTCAGTGGTTGTAGCACCCCATACCCCCCCTTTAAACTAGTGGTGATCCTATGCTTTTAAAATTGTTTGTTTGTTTGGGGAATATCTCTCCTTTAAAAGCCTGATTGCTGACTGGGGAGGATTTAGCCCTCAGTGAAAAAACAGCGTTCAACGGACATTGATTACAGGTAATGCTAGAATGCACATAAAAATAAAACAAGTTAGGGACCGCCATTCGGGGTTTACCTTGACGTGGTATGGTGGCTTATCAATTTTATGATCATAACTTTGTAACAAAATAACCCCTGTTTTGGGTACATATGCAATAGCATTTATTATACTTATATATATATACTTTAAAGTTTAAAGCCTTTAGAGTGCTCCCACAACCTCCCTGTTTTGATTATATATATATATATATATATATATATATATATATATATATATATATATATATATAAATATATATATATATAAATATATAAATATATATATATATATAAATATATATATATATATATATATAAATATATATATATATATATATATATATATATATATATATATATATATATATATATATATATATATGATACACAAAAGCCATGAATATCTTGTAAATTATATCCTTATAAACGGTGAGTTCTGATGTTATCAGTTATAAACTGTGAGTTCTGATGTCATTTCTGTCACATGACTCACTGAAACTTGTGTATTATATTAAATAAAGTACCCCCAGTTGTAAAATATGAGGATATTAGAAGTTACCTCGGAGTTCCATGACTTGTATAAAAATACATGAAAATATGGTCATGAAACTCCTCGGTAACTTATAATATCCTTATATATCTATCATATATGCTAGAAAGAGGTTTTTGTATAAAGGAAATCTGAATACGGGTTAATAATGCCTGCATGCTGGGTTAAATGAACTGCAATCCATATCATAAATGGCATTGTTAAAGCTACATCCAATCCGCTAATAATGTGCCATGGAATACACAGTGCAGCAATTTCTTTGTAATTAACAATGGGTCTCGGGTGCCAGAACAATATACTTAAGGCTCTTTAACAGGGAACATGACATTAGTTACACAGTGGCTGCCTTTGAACGGCCATTTATTCTTTCTAACACTTTGCAATCCATGGAATACAGTTGCCGATCCCTGCAGTAAGTCCAAGAACCGCTACATTTATCTACCTGATTCATCCAGAGCCAAAGTTACAAATACGTGAACGTTACAATATAATTCTGTATTTTGCTGAAATGCCAGAATGTGGGAGAATTGACTCAGTACAAACAGTAGTGACTGTATCCAGACCTGGAATAGACTAGTCTCTACTCACAGACTCCAGACTGATGGCAGCTGTTTGGGGCACAAGAGGGGACTGTAAATGCAGCCCTAAGCTAATCACTGCCTCTGCTTCCAGATATAAATGAAACGTTCTCATTAACCAATAGCCTAAAACCCATTCCGCTGATGGAGACTTACCCCCTCGCTCTCCCCACAACATCTTTCTTTTCCAGCCAACTTTGCCCTTCCTTATATAAGCCTCGGTCATCGACTTCATTGTTGTCTCCTTTAGTGAGGAATTTGATATCTCCATTTTCCCTGAAAAAACAAGAACAACATTACAAATTTCTGTACTCGTTAGAAGAATAAAGAAGTACTGAAATAAAAATTAAAAGGGAAGTGGAGTGAATATTTACTCCTCTATCATTTAATCCAGCCATGCCCAACATAACTAGAAGGATACCTTGTATTTAGGTTACCAATCTTACATTAGGATTTGAATTTTGTGCTATCCCTGCTGTGGAAACTACACATTCCAGCAAACAAGTTGATCCTTTCTTCCTTGGTGAGGTTGCCAAATGGACAGATCTTTATCTAATATGGCTGCTTATTCTCTGGGACAAACCAGGAAAGAATCAGAATGGGGTCTAAGGAGACCATCAACACAAATCTAGTCCATTTTCAGCCAGAAATCAGTAAGACAGGCCATTATTGACATGGGTCTATAAGCTGCCAATTTCTTCTGGAGAGGTCAATCTTTTATCTGCCTGTGAGTTGCCATCTTAAGACAACCCTATATAGGATATCTATACGGACTACACATTTGATCGTCTGGAGCAGTGATCCCCAACCAGTGGCTAGTAAGCAACATGCTGCTCTCCGACTCCTTGGGTGTTGCTCCCAGTGGCCTCAAAACAGGTGCTTATTTTTTAATTACTTGCTTTGAGGCAAGTTTAGTTGCATAGAAACCAGGTGTACTACCAAAATGAGTTTCTAGAAGGTTGAAGGTCCACATAAGGGCTACCAAAAAGCCAATCAGGCCTTATTTGGCATCCCCAGGAACATTTTTCATGCTTGTGTTGCTCCCCAACTCCTTACATTTGAATGTGGCTCAGGGGTAAAAAAGGTTGGGGATCCCTGCTCAGGAGGATCTGATAATCTGTCTTCCCTTAAATAACTCAGCTGGAACTGCTCTTATGAGAGTATCTTCCCAATTTAGCAGTCAACTCACTAAACGCAAAAGTCACATTTTCCCCATAGCAGCTTTTGGCACAATCCATCAAATCACTTAATTAATCGCTCCATTAAATCCCATGGTTCTGTTTTGGAATTCATTTTCCTGTTAATACTTCACCAAATTGGAGTATCTTACATTTACTGCTATCAATTCTACCTTCTGCTTTAACCACCCAGACTTGGAAATCTCCACTTCCACTGGGAAGTTTTGGTGGTCTGACCAATGCAACATTACCCAAATCCGACAATTCTTCTATACATAAACTCTTTTGTGTCCCTCACGATTCCCTCGGCAAACTCCTTTGTGGTCACTATAAACCAGTGATACCCAACCAGTGGCTCAGAAGCAATATGTTAACTCACCAACCCCTTGGATGTTGCTCTCAGATGCTTACTTTTGAATCCCAGGCTTGGAGGCAAGTTTTAGCTGCATAAAAACCAGATGTACTGCCAAGTAAAGCCTGCTGTAGGCTGCCAGTCCACATAGAGGCTACCAATTAGCCAATCACAGCCCTTATTTGGCACCTCCAGGTACTTTTATTTATGCTTGTTTTGCTCCCCAACTCTTTTTACATCTGAATGTGGCTCACGGGACCCCTGCTATAAACTATAACTTAACTGCAAAAATTACAGTTTTAGCCTATTTTTATTGCTTCTATCAAACCACAGTAACCATACAAGCTATTTGTAGAATACCCCGCTGCTATTGGAATAAAGCAACAATTCAAACATTATAGATCCTTCAAGTAAAAAATATCTTCGATTCAACAATTACCACTTATTGTTCCACCCACACATTCAAATGTTAATTCCTGTTATCCAGCATGCAGAACTACATAATTTTCCCCATAACTATGCAATCAGTACAAAAAGACAACAATAAATTCCACAGGATGAAGTCTGAGCACAAGGCTTATGTCACAGTGGGTGTTCTGAAGAAGCTCCCATGTGCAGCCAAAATGCTTGCTGCTTCCCGCAGGATGATTCCCACTGGCATAAACTGGAGGGTCTCTGATTCACCAGAGCTTAATTGAGGTGGCACAGCTCATTCTACTGATGCCAATATGAAAGCATCCACAACAACTTGGTGGCTTTTTTTTGCAACAGAAGTCTTAAAACACAAGACCCTGAACTGTATTTCATGGAAATGCTTTGAGCCCAAAGGCAGCCCTTTTCACATAATATTCCGACTCATGATCACAGAGACCAGTGGAGTGGCTGGTGCACTTTAGAAACCAAAGGAGTGTTCTACAAGCAAATAACTGCCTTCTTCTGCTATGCTGAAAAAAGCTTGGATGGAGACTTGTGCTTAACAAAGACAGTAATATTACATTTGCTGAGCATAAAAATAACCATAAATGACTTTAATGTAAAGGGGACTAAACAAAACGCCTCCAGTCAGGATTTTGTGCATAAGTTGCAGGGCTAGCCTAGAGCTGCCACTTAGATTGTATGTGGAGCCCCCCATAAAAATAAATATATAGAGGTAATGAATTTATTTAAGCAAATAAAATCTCATAAATACTGTACACAGACCTTAAAAATGTCATGAAAAGTTAACAAACATCTTACTTTTCATGCACTTTGATGACTCTGTGAACGATGGGGATGTCTCTGCCTTCCACTTTAAACACTACAATTTCTCCTGCGCGAATGGGGTCTTCCTGGAAGTTTGTCAGGAACAGCAGATCCCCCCGATGGAAAGCTGGCTCCATGCTACCACTGCGGGGGAAAACAAGTCACAAAAGGTAGGGTTGGACATGAGTTACAAAGTGAAAAGCGACGATCACAGTGTTGGGATGCCTCTGTGGGCCACAAAGTTTAGCCAAATGGATTTTTCATCCTATCCAATCGAAAAGCTTACATATTTCTGTGACAAAGTTGAAATGATTTAGATTTACACAGACTATTAGACATGAGCTAAGCCAAGGTTTGATTGCTTGCTATGGATGATGAACTGGGGTTCCAACCAGGGTCTCCAGCTTGAACCTAGACCTAGAAGTGCAGCCCAGTTCCTAGTAAATAAAAGTTATATATATTTCACGGCACGTACCTTAGCACGACGACAATTGGACTCTCGCTTCCAGTCACCACAATAAGACCTTTCCATATCATTAGAGCTGAAGATACTATCATGGCAAAATTCAGAACCTGGTAGTAGAGCTGCACAGACACAAACAACGGCAAAAAGGTTATAGATAGAAATATAAAGAGAGAAATAGAAATGAGATAAATGGAGTGTTTTATGTGCAGTTCTTTTTAGATAAAGGTGATACATAAGCTGTAGACAATTTAGGGAAAAGTGAGATAAGGGTGTAGAAAGTTCTATATAGTTATGCTAAGCCTAGTACAGTGTGAAAGAGAATACAATTCTGTATATGCAGATTCCCATGACTTGGATGGATTCTTATCTCAAAGCTAGACTTGATTACTAGTACCCTGGCCTTTAGGGCAGAGCCACCTGTTTGTCTGTAAGAGCAGTTCTTTGTTTTTATGTGCTGTTTAGCAATAACTTTATGATCTCCCACTGGTAACTCCCTTTTTACAAGTGTGATCTCTTTGTTCAGGGTTCTGACTCTTTGTGAGTTCAGAATCCATAGAGCTTGTGCCAAATAAACTTTGTCTTTTACCTCAAGGGGTCGCCGATTCCTGAAATTCCATGACAAATGGTTGCCAAACTGTGGGAGTGGGAGCACTCTGAAAGCCAGTTAACATTATATTTGTAAACAATACCTGCAGCCATAACTCCAGTTTGGGTGGGGGGTTCATGAAGGTAAGATTTGTTTTCAAACCTTAATTGCTGTTTATAATATTCTTGGATCTATGCTGAATCAGATATACAGTAGCAATATTTTCATCACACCCTTGTTATGGGGGTCTGGATCAAACAATGGAGTATGAAAGCCTCGGAATCTGAAACTTCAAACTACAATTTGTTTTTTCTGATATATTGGTCACTCAATAATAGAGAATCAGTAGCAGACAACCAAAGGAACAGCGGCTGGCTCTGTCTAATAAATCCCCCAAAGCTCTGCAGTATCAATGGCAAATCTAGGTCATTTGCTCTGCAACGGATATCATCGTGTTCACCTGCCTTGTTACTGGCCCAAAATACCAGGCAGGTTGTCATGATGGCGTCTTGCAGGGGTGTATGGGATGTGCTGGGGGATCTGGGACCTTCATAAAAATACAGCAAGGACAAATAAAGATTCAACATGCTCCAACTGAAACCAACAAGCCTTAAATAGGGGAACTATCGCGAAAAACAATGTAATATAACCTTCATCAGACTGAAATAGGGATGCACTGAATCCAGGATTCGGTTCGGGATTCGGCCAGGATGCTGCCTTTTTCAGCAGGATTCGGCTGAATCTTTCGCGAAGGATTAAGCCGAATCCAAAATAGTGGATGTGATGCATCCCTAGACTGAAATAAGAAACTTTCTAAATACAATCAATATTATGCATCATTTCTTAAATAATCAAGTTTATCTTCATTATTCCTCTCTCAGCATCTGTTTCTCTTCATACAGAAGTTGGGTGTCAGATATTCATTGACAGTTAGATCCAATATAATCTTATATGGGGCTTCTTTTGCCTAGAAGATGTATTAGAGCTCACTCTATTAAACTCACCAGACATCATGTCTCTCTACATGCAGAATTTGTGCAAAAGGCAGTTATTTTGTTAGATTTTGTTTGTACTGGAATCAGTTATTTGAGTGAGCTCTAATTCATCTGCTAGGAAAGGAGCCCCCCTATAAGATATATTGGATCTAACTGTCAATGATTATCCGACACCCAACTGCTGCATGAAGAGAGAATGAAGAGAAACAGATGCTGAGAGAGGAATAGTGAAGATAAACTTGATTATTTCAGAAACAGAACAGAATATTACGGATTGTATTTAGAAAGTTTCTTATTTCAGTATGCTGAAGCTTATATTAAATTTTAATTTTTGTGATAGTTCTTCTTTAATTGAATAAGAGCTGGGCTCACTTTCACACAATATTGTGGTTTTATTTTGCCCCTCTTTCCACCAAGCACGTTTTTCATCCCTTTAAAAGAGATAAGAAAAAACATTATTGTAGTTACCAATCGTCACTGTAACGCAGCAGAATGCATAGTAACTAGAAGTCAGGCCTTCGGAGATACGGCGACCTGCTAAGAAGGCTGTGACGGATTATACGGTACCGGCAAATTGCTCTGGGACAAGGTACAATTCCACAACTGCTGTTTAAAGAGCCTGAAAATATTAATTATATATATATATATATATATATATATATATATATATATATATATATATATATATATATATATATATATATATATATATATATATATATATATATCGGGAACTATGAATGAAGAATGAAGCCACGGAGTAGCGAGCTATGCCAAGAGACTGAAACAGGCAACGAGCCAACACATTGAATTATATAGTCACTCATTGACTTCCAGCAGTGCCCCCTCTGTGTCTGTCAGACGCACGGCTAACGGCGTGAAATGAATTACATCGTCTTACTGTACAACAAACATCATATTTAGCCGTACAGCTATTGGGGATTATTATAGAGCTGATAAAGCGATAGCTAGGAAGTTTGCACTCTGTAACCTGACTTACACTGCATGAATGGAATCATCAATGATAAATCTTTTTCCCTATTAAATAAAGCGTTTTGCTGGAATTTTTGTGCAAATTCTTCTCAACAAAACCAATTCTTACATTCTGACCCCTTTAATTAATGTCATTATTATTAAAATCTGCATTTGTTTTTTTTATCAGTGTTTGCAGATGACACAAAATTATCAGCCCAATTAATTCCATCCAGGATGTGGCACTTGCAACACGATCTTGACAAACTGGCAATCTGGGCAGCTAAGTGGCAAATGAGACTCAATTTTAATAAATGTAAAGTCATGCACCTGGGATGTAACAATACCCACTTATACCCTTAATGGGACTGCACTAGGCAAATCCATTATGGAAAAGGACCTTGGGAGTCCTTGTAGATGATAAACTTGGCTGTAGCAAGCAATGCCAGTCAGCAGCATCAAGGGCAAATAAGGTCTTGAGTTGTATTAAAAGGGGCATAGAGTCACGGGAGGAGGGGGTCATTCTTCCACTGTATAGAGCACTTGTAAGGCCCCATCTAGAATATGCCGTACAGTTTTGGTCTCCATCACTCAAACAGGACATTATTGTATTAGAGAGGGTACAGAGAAGGGCAACTAAGCTGGTAAAGGGAAAATCTTAGCTATGAGGAAAGACTGGCCAAATTGGGGATGTTCACGCTGGAGAAGAGGCGCTTAAGGGGTGATATGATAACGATGTATAAATATATAAGGGGATCATATAATATTCTCTCTAATGATTTATTTACTAGTAGGTCTTTCCAGCTGACACAAGGTCACCCATTCCGATTAGAAGAAAACAGGTTCCAGCTAAATATTGGGAAGGGGTTTGTTACAGTGAGAGCTGTGAAGATGTGGAATTCTCTCCCTGAATCAGTGGTACAGGCTGATACATTAGACAGGTATAAGAAGGGGTTGGATGGTGTTTAGCAAGTGAGGGAATACAGGGATATGGGAGATAGCTCATAGTACAAGTTGATCCACAGACAAGTCTGATTGCCATTTTGGAGTCAGGAAGGAATTTTTCCCCCTCTGAGGCAAATTGGAGAGGCTTCAGATGGTTTTTTTTTTTTTGCCTTCCTCTGGATCAACTGGCAGTTAGGCAGATAAAAAAAAAAAGGTTGAACTTGATAGACGTGTCTTTTTTCAACCTTACTATGTTACTATGTTTTTAGGTTCTCATGAGCCCACTAGCCATGTTCACCTTGGCTCTTACACACCAGCAAATCTGACCTGGTCCATGTTCTGGCACCGCCTCAGCTAGGCCAGATCCTCATACATTAGCTTCATCACGAACTCCTCATCAGGGCTCAAGGCTCTGTCACTATGTGAGTTACATTGGTTAACTCCTTTAGTTTAAAAACACATTTATTGGCTTCTACCTCATTGCTCAGTTAAAATGTTCATTTAAGGGAAAAGAAAAGGTTAAAACTAAGTAAGCTTTATTTAAATACACCAGTAAACCCTCAAAGTAATGCTGCTCTGAGTCCTCTGTCAAAAGAAACACTGCATTTTTTCCTTCTATTGTGTACTCATGGACTTCTGTATCAGACTTCCTGTTTTCAGCTTAAACCTCCAGGGCTTGGGCTTGAGCATGCTCAGTTTGCTCCTCTCTCCCTCTAATCTCTGCTGTAATATGGAGCTATGAGTAAGCATGGAGAGACTCAGGCAGGATGTAATGTCACACCAAGCTAATATGGCAGCTGCATATCCTAAACAAACAGAGAGCTTCTAGAGCTGTTTACTCAGGTATGGTAAAGCATTCTGCAAAATAAACAAAGTGTTATAGCTTGCCCTATTGTGACTAATCTACTGAAGCTTTCCTTCTCCTTTAACTTGCTCTTTTTGACTATATATATTTAAGTACCTTTCCAAGAATATCAACCACAGGCTAAAAAGTATAAATGAAACCAGAAGGGAATGCCCATGGCAATAATTTAATGACTGGTAAAACATGGGGCCAGGGAATGTCCAATGATCATATTTGCAGGCTACAAAATAACCAATGAAAAGAACCAGAGAGCCCTTGGACTAGGGATTCTTAACGGATCATATTCCAAAATGGGTCCCCATGCTGCTTATGATAGGTCACCATTATCTTTAATTATGAAATAAAGATCTTCCTTCTAGTGATGTGCAGGTCTGGTTTTTCCTGACCCGCAACCGTCCGCCACCCGCCCTCACTCCACCCGCGCGACTTCCTGGCTCCTTTTATAGACTTGCGCCGCCCTGCCCCACAAAAGAGGCAGGTCAAGCATGCGTGCGTCTATAAAAGTTTAACCCGGAAGTCGGAAGCCTCCATTTGTGAGGTCACGGGCAGGGAGAGCAGTCAGAAGAGCTCAACAAGCTCCTGCTCGCAACCCGGAAAGGGGGTGCGAGGTCAGCCCGAACCCACGGGTATCACTACTACTACACATCACTACTTCTTTCTATAAAATAAGGTGCATACCGGATTCCAAGCCAATTTTTGGTTCATACAGCCGATTCTCAGATATATACTGGGCCAACCCAAATAGCATGGATTTAGACTTAAGATGGCCATATAAGATTGGGCAGTTTTCTATATATCTGGCATGAATGACCAGTCGTGGACTGAGGATGATCAGTCAGGATGGAAAATATATGTTGGTTGGAAGTGAAGAAGAGCTGCATCTTGGAAAGAGCATTTTCTCTACCTTCTGTTCTAAGTATTTGGGCCAAACCTACACAGGTGCAAATGTGGCCAAGCACATATATGTCCCCTCGTTCTATATATCTGTCCACTGGGCCAGTCAGTTGTATACGGTGCGGGGGAGGCCCATATATGGCTACATTAAGGAGATCATTGCTGATATAAAGACACTCCTTTCCGTCGTTTCATGCCATTTTAACTCTCGGTTGTTAAATCAATCTAATGCTGGGCATGGGGGAAGGCATATTGTTGGCACCAGCAGTTCTGCACTGAAATGTGTTCTCGCAATATGTTGTCAAAATGCTAATTAACACAGTGACATTCTACATCAGTGTCTGCTTGCCCAGTGCTGGTCCAGCTGTAGCAAAAATACCCTGTATCATATCAGCCTGCTATCCAAAGGCTGTTCCCAGAGTACCCCACATTCCACAACTACAGGCACCATCTCTCCCTACTATACCTGCTATCCCACAGTCACACTCACTTCCCAGAGACTATTATCCCACTGTTACTATAGACACCATCTCTCCCTACTATACCTGCTATCCCACAGTCACACTCCCTTCCCAGAGACTATTATCCCACTGTTACTATAGACACCATCTCTCCCTACTATACCTGCTATCCCACAGTCACACTCCCTTCCCAGAGACTATTATCCACTGCTACTATAGGCACCATCTCTCCCTACTATACCTGCTATCCCACAGTCACACTCCCTTCCCAGAGACTATTATCCCACTGTTACTATAGGCACCATCTCTCCCTACTATACCTGCTATCCCACAGTCACACTCCCTTCCCAGAGACTATTATCCACTGTTACTATAGACACCATCTCCCCCTACTATACCTGCTATCCCACAGTCACACTCCCTTCCCAGAGACTATTATCCCACTGTTACTATAGGCACCATTTCTCCCTACTATACCTGCTATCCCACAGTCACACTTCCTTCCCAGAGACTATTATCCACTGTTACTATAGGCACCATCTCTCCCTACTATACCTGCTATCCCACAGTCACAATCCCTTCCCAGAGACTATTATCCCACTGTTACTATAGGCACCATCTCTCCCTACTATACCTGCTATCCCACAGTCACACTCCCTTCCCAGAGACTATTATCCCACTGTTACTATAGGCACCATCTCTCCCTACTATACCTGCTATCCCACAGTCACACTCCCTTCCCAGAGATTATTATCCACTGTTACTATAGACACCATCTCTCCCTACTATACCTGCTATCCCACAGTCACACTCCCTTCCCAGAGACTATTATCCACTGTTACTATAGACACCATCTCTCTCTACTATACCTGCTATCCCACAGTCACACTCCCTTCCCAGAGACTATTATCCCACTGTTACTATAGACACCATCTCTCCCTACTATACCTGCTATCCCACAGTCACACTCCCTTCCCAGAGACTATTATCCCATTGCTACTGAAGACACCATTTCTCTCTACTATAAAAGCTGTCACATGATTTTCTTACTGCTGACTTTTTATCATCATTTCAGTTACCCTGTGACAGGACAGTTGAGGAGCACAAGCTTACTGTAAAACAATGTAATACATTGTCTAGTAGTGCCATATGGTAACCTAAAATGGATTAAAGTGGATATTTGTTGAATGTAGAGTGGTTTAGGATACAGGAACACATGCAGAAGTATTTTACTTTGTTTTTATATACAATACAAACATGTAACTGTATAATTTCTTATTTTTCAAATAATATAAAGTAAAACCATAAGTAAGACAGCTTGGAACTGGGAGGGATAACACATATTTCCCTCTTTTACTACACACAGACAATGCCAAGCAAGTAAAACCATCTCTGAGCTATTTATGGCAGTATCACCAGCAGGGCTGCACCTGTCAGAGGCTGGAGGGCTGCACCTGTCAGAGGCTGGAGGGCTGAACCTGTCAGAGGCTGGAGGGATGCCCGACATGCTGGAATGAGCACTTGAGCAAATGATTGTGGCAGTATTATAATAAAGCTTAGAACTAAATGTCCATTATTATTCTAATAAGAAAGTTATGAAGTTAGTGGAGCAGGAGGAATAGCCAATGAGGGGGCAGCTATTGAGGGGCTTCAGCCAATGAGAAGCTGCGGTGGTTCTGGTGGGATAATAAAGTGCTAATTAATGAAGGGCAGTGAATGAACGAGGGAGCTGTCAATCAGTGGCTGCTGATTAATTAGAGAGGGATAAGGAGAGGACACGGAACATTCATTACAGGCTGTTTCTACTGCTTAGGGACAGTCCGCTGCCCGCGGATTTACTCACCTGCCTCTTGTTCATCCTCCGCAGGTCCCCGAACAGGTCCATGTTGGCGCTGGGCATACGGGGGCTTCCGAGGGGGACCCGAGACTGGGCGGCAGCTGCTGCCACTACACAACGTCAGGGGAATGGGAGGTGCCTGCCCGCCGCCAACATTCAGCCCTCCCTTCTGGCTTTTCGCTTCATCCATGTGGTTCTTTTTCATAGGGCGCCCGCAAAGCAGCCTGGGTCGTGTAGTTCCGAGCCGCCGCTTTACGCCGAAAATCTGGCCGTTTGAGACTACCAGTCCCGTCATGCACCGCGGGTCCCGCGCTGAATAGAGTTTTGCACGTTGTGTTGTGTCTCTGAGGAGCGCCTGCTTTGTCCCCAGGAGACCTGATGTGTTCCGGGTGGAGGCGGGGAATAAACACAGCGAGAGCCTGGCGCAGGGTTGTCAGGTTGGCGGGTGTCTAGTCAAATTGGGCTACTAATTTAAAGCCCTGTCTGGTTTTGAAAGTACAAACTAGCCAAGGTACGGATTTGGGCAACTGTTTGTACTTTCAAAACCAGCCAAAGTCTTTTCTTGCCCTAATATGCCGAGCCTGTGTCTCCCAATGCATTTTGGGTAATGTTGTTTTTGTTCAACAATTTGCTGAATGCCAAGTTTAATGTAAGACTACAGTACCCAGCATGCAATGGGACTGATTTGTGTAGAAGTCGGCAGTTGCCACATTTGGGGCTCTGTATCTAGGTTTGCCACCTGCATGCCTCCCAACTGTCCCTTTTTCGGAGGGACAGTCCCTCTTTTGACAGCTCAACCTGCAGTCCCTCCATTTGTACTGGAAAGTCCCTCTTTTCTCTGCCCTGAACAGCCAGAGAAAGAAACAACGTTTCTCACTTAATTGGCTTTTAGCAGAGAGCCCAGAACAGCTAACAGGTGCAAATTTTGTAAAACAACACGGTAATTAGGGGGTGTGGCCACAGAAAAGGGTGTGGCCAAAAAAATGCTGCGCTACGTGCGGAAAAAAATTTTTTGTCCCTCTTTTTACTTCCAAAATGTTGGGAGGTATGCACCTGGTCCGTATTTTACAGGCCTGGCTGGTAAAAACGATGGTTGATCCCAATGTCATTAATAGTGAAAAAAGATACATTTATGGGAAGACCAGTATTTTTTTTATGGAAAAGATGACAACCCTAACTACGTTTGCCACCTTTCTGGAAAAAAAATACGTCCTTCCTATAGATTTATCATTTTTCCCCTATTAATAACATTGGGATCAACTATCATTTTTACCAGCCAGGTGGCAACCCTAACCTCAGTCTCCCATCCCTCTTAAACATTCTTGCGTTTTCTGGTGACTCCTCAATTTCAGACAATTTTGGGCCAAAAATCTGCTGGCCACCAAAAAGTCTAGAGGTTGACCTGTTATACCAATATTTATTGAAATCGTATCTGAATTAGGGTCTCATGGGACCCCTATACCTCCTGGGCCCCCTCTGTAGTTACGCCCCTAGTGACGGGCAAATCTCTCCAATTTTGCTTCATGGAAAAAAATATGAAACAGTGAAAATGGTGTATTTTCACATTTATTTATTTACATTTAAGACTTTTTTTTCACTGCAGATATTGTGCTATTTTTTTGGGCTACTTTTCAAGTGCCTCTCGGATAGTTTTGGCGGGTTTTGTAGCCGACTTTGGCTGGTTTTGAAAATTATACCTGGCAACCCTGGCCTGGCGAGCCCTAGAAATATCCCGAGGCTGAATTTAGCAGCTGCCTTACACTAATGATTATTATAATATTATTATAGTGACCCGGTGGTACAGAAAGGGAGAAGTGAGTCCCAAGTGTCCATCCAGGGTTAGAGAACAGGGAAAATTAATTATCCGTGGGTCCTTCCTGCAAGGCCAGGGGCACCGTAACCAGATTCACAGGCTCTGGTTGTGTAGCGGCTGCTGTCACTATTAGGAGGAACATTACCTACATTCCCCCCAAGACTGAAAGATGAAGCAGGTTTGTATAATGTCGTCCCACACAGGTAACGCGTGACACGGGGCACATGGTAGAGAAGTGAGTGTCGTGTTGCTGAGCTGAGACATCTGTCTGTTCTCCAGGGCTAAAAGGAACATCTTGGGTGTGATTGATTTATCAATAAGAATTTAATTGGTTTCATTATTTCATATGTGCCAGCTGTGCCAGTCATTGTAATCCCTGTAGTTTTGGAGAGAGCCACCTGCAACTGCCACCACTCATTCTCTATATGTGTTTCAGTCATAGTGCTGAAAGCTCCAGTAAAGTCTGAATGTTTGTCATATAAAATCTAGAGGCCCACTAAGGTTAAGGATAAAGTGCCTTGTAACTATAACAACCCCTGTTCCTTAGCTTTGTGGTTGTGTAGTGCCATTGTTATGTGCAGACCATGTAAAGGGTAAGTTCTAATCTTGTCTCGTCTGAGCTTCTTTCCTTGGCTCAATTGCTGCATAATATCCCTGCTGTAGTATTCTACTTCTTCATGTTTTGCTGGTGTTTTTTCCACTGAACTCACCCCTTTTCGGATTTCTCATGTTCATATTTTTTTAATACCCCTGAATTTACCGTTTTAGAGCTAAAAATTGTGTTTTCAACAAATTTCTGTAAACCACAAAAAAAAAAAAAATCAATATTACTTAAAGGTGTTCTTCACCGTTGAGTTAACTTTTAGTATGATGTAGAGAGTGATATTCTGAGACAATTTGCAATGGGTTTTCATGTTTTATTATTTGTGGCTTTTGAGTTATTTAGCTTTTTATTCAGCAACTCTCCAGGCACCTGTTGGCTAAATATTTTCCCCAACCAAAGGTGCAGCTAATAGAGCTCACACTCTGATTGTCCCCTGCCAGCGCTAGGCCAACTGCACCAGGAGGGAGTGTACTAGTGCTGACAGGGGGCAATTTTCCCCCAACCAGAGTGTGGGCTCTATTAGCCCCTACCTTTGATTGGGAATAATATCTATGTATAAATATATAAAGGGATCATATAATAATCTCTCTAATGCTTTATTTACCAGTAGGTCTTTCCAGCTGACACGAGGTCACCCATTTCGATTAGAAGAAAAGAGGTTCCGCCTAAATATTGGGAAGGGGTTTTTAACAGTGAGAGCTGTGAAGATGTGGAATTGTCTCCCTGAATCAGTGGTACAGGCTGATACATTAGATAGGTATAAGAAGGGGTTGGATGGTGTTTAGCAAGTGAGGGAATACAGGGATATGGGAGATAGCTCATAGTACAAGTTGATCCAGGGACTGGTCCCATTGCCATCTTGGAGTCAGGAAGGAATTTTTCCCCCTCTAAGGCAAATTGGAGAGGCTTCAGATGGGTTTTTTGCCTTCCTCTGGATCAACTGGCAGATAGGTAGTTAAAAAAAAAAAAAGGTTGAACTCGATGGACATGTATTTTTTCAACCTTACTTACTATGTTACTATGTAATATATTTAGCCAACAGGTGCCCTTTAAGTGCTATGTGGTAAGAGACACAGTGGAAAGGAGATCTCTGCCCTGTAGAGCTTACAGTCTTAGTGGGTGAGTGGATAACATACAGGCACAAATTGGAGGGGAAAAGGGCACAAGGTGAAGGCATTGTCCATTGGCTACCAGGACTAGAATAATGATCGCTCCAAAAGGTAGACTTTTATTTTTTTTCTTGAAGAGATTAAGAGAGCACTCCTTACAGAGGAATTCAGGGATGGAGTTCCAGAGGTAACGAGCAACAAGATAGAATGAGACAAGAGGGGGCAGTGGATGTGGAATGGTGTGAAGAGAAGGTGGCTCTGAGAGGAGCAGAGAACTTACCAGGAACATACAGTGATATACTGTAGTTTATATAAACAAGCTGCTGTGTAGCCATGGGGGCAGCCATTCAAGCACAGGATATACAGTAGATAACAGATATGTACTACTATAGTTCATATAAACAAGCTGCTGTGTAGCCATGGGGGCAGCCATTCAAGCACAGGATACACAGTAGATAACAGATACTATAGACTATATACTATGGCTATAGAGCCATTATCTATATCTATTAACTGCTGTTTAACCTGAGCCTTTTTTCCCTTTTCAGTTTTGAATGGCTGCCCCCATGGCTACACAGCAGCTTGTGTATATAAACTATAGTAGTACTTATCTGTTATCTACTGTGTATCCTGTGCTTGAATGGCTGCCCCCATGGCTACACAGCAGCTTGTTTATATAAACTATAGTAGTACTTATCTGTTATCTACTGTGTATCCTGTGCTTGAATGGCTGCCCCCGTGGCTACACAGCAGCTTGTTTATATAAACTATAGTAGTACTTATCTGTTATCTACTGTGTATCCTGTGCTTGAATGGTTGCACCCATAGCTACACAGCAGCTTGTTTATATAAACTATGGTAGTACTTATCTGTTATCTACTGTGTATCCTGTGCTTGAATGGCTGCCCCCATGGCTACACAGCAGCTTGTTTATATAAACTATAGCAGAGTTTCTGAAGCAAAAATACCAATTGTATCTGCGGAGCACAACAGTACATTATATTTTCTTGAATTTGACACTTGAATTTTTTCGTGTTACTGTTCCTTTAATAACTTTCATGGCACTTTTTTTTTTTTAAAGAAAATGATTTTCAAGAAGCTCAAATACTTCTAATGGGCCTCCACGTGTAAATACCACAAGCAACACTAATACAAAACTTCTCCATCTAAAAGCTGGTGAGGGCTCATGTAGAAGTCAATGGGAGCAAACTGTAAAATCTTTCTTTGCTTTAAGCTATTAAAGGTTTTTGGGTTTTCTTTGTTTGCAATCTCAGGAATATTGTAACAAAAATTAGGATTTTGAAGTTTTCGTGTTCATATTTAGAATTTTTCTGTGTTTCTATTTGTTTGTGCTTTTTTTTTTAATTTGAGTTTAGTTGTTGGTTGTAAAAAGACCTTTAAAACTAAATAAATTTGAATTTTTATCAACAGGCCTTTTACGGGTTTCTCCGTCTGTAAGGAGAATAAGTCATGTAGGCGTTTCATTGGCTGCTTACCATTGCAGCAACCTCCATCCAAGCTGTGTCTGCTGACAGTCAGGACTTCTGACAGTTTCCCCCATTTATAAAAGTAGCAAAATATCTCACCTTTGACAAGTATATTACAAATCCCACCATGGCACATAATCTTGATAAAAATATGCATTTATTAGTTTAACATAAATAATTTGCATTAGTATCAAATGGTTTTCTCTGTTTAATTTCAAAATCCGTTTGGGTTCAGCTCTAGAAAAATGATGTTGTTCGTTACAGATAAGTGATACAGCACTAAACCATTACGGTGAATTCGAGATAAATGAAAAAAATACAGAGGCAATTTAGAAAATATCTGTGACTGTATGGGCTCCTGAATACAGAATGAAGAGAAACAGATGCTGAGAGAGGGATAGTTAACAAACTTGATTATTTTAGATTACAGAATTTTGTATTTATAAAGTTTTTTATTTATGTATGATGAAGCTAATATTACATTTTTATTTCTGTGATAGCTCCCCTTTAAAGTTGTATAGTGGAAGGTGAAATATTTTCATGTACCAAATTATACATTTATGATTTCATAATTGGCCAAAAATTATGAAGTTGTTCATATATGTTTATGACATTGCATTGCAATATTTATATATCTGGATCCATAGGCGGAGGGTGATGTTTTTATTTGGAGAGGCTAAAGTTGACCATATTCTAGCTAATTTAAAGGGAACCAGTCACCCCAGCTTGCACACCGGTTGGGTTAAACAGTAGGTTTTTTTTTTCAAAATATATTAAATGTATTGGAGACAGTGGGTCCTGGCACATTATACTCAGTGGGAGACAGTGGGTCCTGGCACATTATACACAGTGGGAGACAGTGGGTCCTGGCACATTATACTCAGTGGGAGACAGTGGGTCCTGGCACATTATACTCAGTGGGAGACAGTGGGTCCTGGCACATTATACTCAGTGAGAGACAGTGGGTCCTGGCACATTATACTCAGTGGGAGACAGTGGGTCCTGGCACATTATACTCAGTCGGAGACAGTGGGTCCTGGCACATTATACTCAGTCGGAGACAGTGGGTCCTGGCACATTATACTCAGTCGGAGACAGTGGGTCCTGGCACATTATACTCAGTCGGAGACAGTGGGTCCTGGCACATTATACTCAGTCGGAGACAGTGGGTCCTGGCACATTATACTCAGTCGGAGACAGTGGGTCCTGGCACATTATACTCAGTCGGAGACAGTGGGTCCTGGCACATTATACTCAGTGGGAGACAGTGGGTCCTGGCACATTATACTCAGTGGGAGACAGTGGGTCCTGGCACATTATACTCAGTGGGAGACAGTGGGTCCTGCCAAATTATACTCAGTGGGAGACAGTGGGTCCTGGCACAAGAAATGGAGCAAAAAAAAAAAAGACCTAAAAAAACCTTTAATAATTATTCAAGCTGGTGAAGAAGCCGCTGTATATAGTATATAGTGTGAGTTATATGAAAGCTGCAAACATGCCCAACTGAATGTTCCAATCCAACTGCTTCATATCAGTCTCCCTTCTGCCATGCTGCCTTCAGTCGGTAAAGTTTTCCCAGCCATGCCTACTCTGGCAACCAACCTGGTTGGTATATTTCTGTTAGGAAATGTAGGGTGGAGTATAACAAAAAAATGTTATACTCTTTTTCAGCCTATCACCATGAAAAGGAAAAGAATATCCTCTATTGCACTTCGCCTGGTCTGAGTAGTGGTAACGTTCAGTAAAATCCGCATCTTAGTGAATTTGCGGAGTTACGTCCATTCGCCAGAATGCAAATTCACCAGGCATTATGGAGCGAAGTACCGCTAGAGTCTATCTCTTTCACTAGTAGTACCGAAGTACCGAAATGTCACGCTGGCGTATTTTCGACCGCGTTCGTCACCTCGTCCTTTAGTAAATTTGCCCCATGGGAGACTGCCTTTACGTAATTCGGAGCTCTCTCGATAACAGGTTTCCGGATAACAGATCCCATACCTGTATTCACAGGGTCGGACTGGGGGGGCCTAGGGCCCACAGGGACTGCTGTCCAAGGCCCCCCTCCGGACCCCCTGGCCTCCATACTTGACGCCGCACATGCGCACAAGAAGGCGCACATGGAGCCGCACTTCAGTGCACGGAGCCACAGAGCACTGTGCGGCTTTGCAAAAAAAATTTTTCAGGCCCAGGAGATCCGGAGAGGGGTTCTGGCTCAGCGGGGACTCACGAGGGTCAGGCCCGGTGGGTTTTTTCCCATTGTCGCGCCGGGCCAGTCCGAGCTAAAAGTTTAACAAATAATAAGGCCCTGTAGCCGAGAAGATCTGTGCCTCTGGCAGCTCTACTAGAAAATAATTTAAATATTAAATAAACCCAATAGCTTGGCATTTCTTCCAATAAGGATTAATTATATTTTAGTTTGGAACAATTGCAAGGTACTGATTTAAATCACTGATTTATTATTACAGAGAAAAAGGAAATCATTTTTAAAAATTGGATTATTTAATTATAATGGTGTCTCCGCAAGAGGGCCCTGCTGTAATTTCTGGATAATGGGTTTCCGTATAGCAGATCCCATACCTGTATTGACCTATTTCATTATATGTTGGAATTTCATTTGAGACAGATTTTCTGAATAAAGATACAAAGAAACTTTTAACAGCTTAAGGGCAGAGACACACGCTGCGATTCGGGGGGGGGGATTAGTCACCCAGCGACAAATCTCTTTTTCGGGGCGACTAATCTCCCCAAACTCTCTCCTGACGGCTAGAATGTAAATTGAACCTTGTCGCCGGGCGGCTAATCTCGCCGAATCACAGCGTGTGTCTCTGCCCTTAAAGTGATGCCCAGAAATTAAGGTGGGTGGGGGAGAGGCTGTTGGTGTGTGTGGGTGGGTGGTGGGGCCCCTAGAGGGGTGTGGGGGCCCCTGGGGGATGCATTGCGCATCATTCTTTTATAATACACGAGCCATGAACATCCTGTAAATTATGACCTTATGAATGGTGCATAGTGATGTCATTAATTATATTTGGTGCTTAGTGATGTCATTTCTGTCACATGCACATACAGTAACAAATAATGTACCCCCTGTAGTAAATTGTGAGGATATTAGAAATCAACTTGAAATTCCATGAGGGTACATTATTCCCTATATTAACCCACTCTGTGCTGCTACTGCTAATAAAGCCATCTTTTTACCTATCCCAACGGACCTGAGCACCCATACTGTCTAGCAAAGTAATGCCTTTAATATTACCGTGGAGTGGCGACCACTTTGCAGAGAACATACTGTATATAAAGTTCACAGCCCACAAATTAGATCTGTGAAATGATTTTTCCATTGACTACATCTGTCTGATACATTGAAAGGTTAAATGGCTCCAGACTGAGTGGATATTTTATGCACTTGGCGTGTTTGACAAGGTTTTAGGAAGAGGCAACACTGGATATTGCAATAAACCCTCTGTGTGTTTTTAGCTATTAAAAGGGAAAGGTCACAGAGATAACACGGTCATTTTTCTCACGGATTCCCAACGCACAGAATTCACGGCGGGATATATCGATAGGCGCAAGCAGAAACATAACATTTAGATGGTCTTTGGATAATATGTGGACAAGGAGAAAGTTTGAAGTGAAAATAGTTTGGTTTGTATGAAAAGCAGCCTGGAGAGGTAACCTTTGTGCAAAATGAGGTTTTATTAAAGTTCTGATTTTTTTTTTTTCAATTTTCTCGTTATTCTTAGGATTGGGATTGTCTTTTCGTTTAGGGACCAGGGTTAGAGAAGACGGAAAGGCAAAATTTGGCAAAAAAGTACAGAAATGTCTGACTGGGATGCCAGTGGCCTGCCAGAACCCCTTAGACTGTGGGTCCACTTTCCAAACTATTATTCCTCCACTCCTCACTCAACCTTTTTAGGGAAGAATTCAGGGCGAATTTTTTCCAGCGCAGGGTCTGCCACACTTCGCACCACTTCGTCAGGCGTAAATTCGCTACCACTATGCTAATTCACTAAAATGCGAAGTTGCGTCTCCGTAGACGAACGCTGGTGAAGTTTCACTAGCGTTTATTCATCAGCCTGAGCATTTCATAGCAAAGTTTCAGTAGTGTTCATTTCTGCCTAGCGAAACTTTGTTAATACTCTTAGGCTTAGATCAATTTGCCTATTCAAATTGACCTAAGTGTAAGAGTACTAACGAAGTTAGTGTATGTCATATAATTGTCTTTATTAGAGATGTTGGTGGCGCAAATACTTGAAGTGGTCACTTATTATTACACATGTCCAAAATAAAGAGAAAAGAGATTCTTTAATGTCCTAGACATCAGCCCACCCTCAAACAAATGTGGCATAACCCTCAAATGGTTAAAAAAAAATGTTAACACAAAAATATTTAATAGTTAGGACTTTTGGAAGGCAATCCCAATTTTTAAATATGGAAAAACGCCAGCCTTTTTTAAAATATGACTTTCTGCAGACAGGATATGATGTCACTGACATAAGATTGAGGAGGCTGTAGCTTCATCTTATCAGTTCACCAGGTCTATAGTGGCGAAGGAAACTATGGCGAAAGAGGTAACGTTCTGTAAAATTTACTTTTGCAGAGAATTTTTGGAGTTAGGACGCGAAACTGCGCTACGGAGATAAGATTTTCTGAATTTCAATTTCATCTCAGATTTATTCTCCTCCATGAGTTTTCACGTGATAAATCTTTTTCTCACTGAATTGAATCTGGCCCAAACTTCAATAAACAGTGAGATAAGATTTTCTTATAGTTTATATAAACTATAAAAGTACTTATCTGTTATCTACTGTGTATCCTGTGCTTGAATGGCTGCCCCCATGGCTACACAGCAGCTTGTTTATATAAACTATAGTAGTACTTATCTGTTATCTACTGTGTATTCTGTGCTTGAATGGCTGCCCCCATGGCTACACAGCAGCTTGTTTATATAAACTATAGTAGTACTTATCTGTTATCTACTGTGTATTCTGTGCTTGAATGGCTGCCCCCATGGCTACACAGCAGCTTGTTTATATAAACTATAGTAGTACTTATCTGTTATCTACTGTGTATCCTGTGCTTGAATGGCTGCCCCCATGGCTACACAGCAGCTTGTTTATATAAACTATAGTAGTACTTATCTGTTATCTACTGTGTATCCTGTGCTTGAATGGCTGCCCCCATGGCTACACAGCAGCTTGTTTATATAAACTATAGTAGTACTTATCTGTTATCTACTGTGTATTCTGTGCTTGAATGGCTGCCCCCATGGCTACACAGCAGCTTGTTTATATAAACTATAGTAGTACTTATCTGTTATCTACTGTGTATCCTGTGCTTGAATGGCTGCCCCCATGGCTACACAGCAGCTTGTTTATATAAACTATAGTAGTACTTATCTGTTATCTACTGTGTATCCTGTGCTTGAATGGCTGCCCCCATGGCTACACAGCAGCTTGTTTATATAAACTATAGTAGTACTTATCTGTTATCTACTGTGTATCCTGTGCTTGAATGGCTGCCCCCATGGCTACACAGCAGCTTGTTTATATAAACTATAGTAGAGTTTCTGAAGCAAACACACAAGTTTTACCAGTGCAGGGCACCAGTACATTATATTGTCTTTTCTTTAAAACACTTACATTTTTTGGTGTTACTTTTCCTTTAATGTTGGATCTCAAAGAGAGGCTTGAGCTGAAAAAGGCACCTGTATTATGTGCTGGCAAAATATAATAACTAATGAGCACACCTGTTTGATACCTTATGTCTGTCAAGGATTAGGTAGGGGGTGCTGTGGAGACTCATGGGGAAAGGGTGAGTCCTTGAGGCAGGAGCTGTATGTGCCCAGGGAACACGTAAAGGGAATGCAGGAACAGGTTGATGAGGGCGAAGAGTCAGACTGGATCAGGTGCAGAACAGGACGGAGAGGGTGAAGATCAGGACTGGACTAGGCAGGATGAAGAGGGTGATGACTTAGGACAGGAACAGACTGAATGGAGCAGGAGTGGAACAGGAACAGACTGGATGGACAGGATGGTGCGGGCGTAGATCAGATCAAACTGGGGATAGAGTGCAGAAGGAGACTTACGCAGATAGCAGGAGAGGACTGGAGAGCAGGATAGCAGGAAAAGGCAGGGCAAGATGCAGAGCAAGATGAGGGGGCACAAGGTAGGGTCAGGAAGCAAGAATCAGGAACAGGCGAGGCAAGGTCAGTACAAGGTGAAGTCAGGGGAAGGTACAAGGTAGAACAGGAAGCAGAAATCAGGAACAGGCAAGGCTGGGGTCAGGTCAAGGTAGAATAAAGTTAAGGCAAGATCAGGTTTGGAATGAGGAACAGAGCAAGATTCGGAATAGCAAGGAAAGCTGGGCAGGGCAAAGTTAAGACAAGGTTAAAGCAAGGAGAGATCAAGGCTTAAAGGTGGACCGGAGCAGAACTAGAAAGGGAAGGTAAAGCAAAACAAGACAAGGTTCAGAGCCAGGCAGGACAAGACAGGGAAGAGTTCAGACAAGACAAGGAAAGGAGGCTAAAACTAAAACCCTTAGCTAGGGACAATGCCACACTGCTAGTCTGGGAAACAATGCTCTGGCCAGGTGTGCTTGGAGGGCTGTCTTTTAATAGGGCAGAGTCAGCCCTTATTGGCTGATTGCAACTAATCAGGCTGCAGCTGGGCTGGGGCTGTAGAGGCCAGACAACACATAACAAGCAACCCTACAGGCTACTCACCTGGCTAAATAGTTAAGGTATTGAGCCGAAACCCAAAGGTCCATGGCTTGAATCCCAGTAATACCTGACAATGGGAAGGCGCAAAAAAAAATGACAGAAATGTTGTATCAGCCTGTTGACCAAATGCTTTGAACAGGAGACACTTTTCCCAGTATATTGCAAACAGGCAGGTAGGTCATAGCCTAGGAATATATGAATATAAAAATATGATCTTGGCATGGGTGTTGAAGGCTTAGCAACTGTATGATCATAAACCTGTGACTATTTAAACAACTGTTAATTAACAATGAAAATGTAGACACTTAACAGGCAAAAGTAACTAATCAGTTTATTTTTGTTGTGTGTGTTCATGTCTGTTAATTCACCATATTAGAATGGAGCCCCTATTTGCATTCAGGGTCAGCAGGTACACCTACTGGTGTCAGAAAGGCATTTGTTTTAGTTCCATTCATGGTGTCTCCAAATGTGATCTAGACAAGTGCTAGAGCTGAAAATATGATCAAATTAAGTAGAATCCAGGAGTCTCAAAATATTTGTAAAGTAGTACAAAAAAGTTTTATTGCATCTTGTATAAAAAATAAAAGCCTGCCGCGTTTCGTGTCCACACAGGATGATTAAGTGTCCTGTGTGGACACGAAACGCATCTGCTTTTATTTTTTATACAAGATGCAATAAAACTTTTTTGTACTACTTTACAAATATTTTGAGACTCCTGGATTCTACTTAATTTGATCATATTTTTGGGGTATCGGAGTAGTGCCAGCTCTATTTTTCTGGTATTGTATGTATTTTCTCCCCTTGCTGAGGGTTTGGAGCATGAGCACCCGGACCCCATATGGAAAGCGGTAAGCTTCCTTATATACTTTTTTCAATGTCTTTGCTTTTTATTACTTTGTTCCAAGTGCTAGAGCTGCCCTAACAGCACCAGATTGGCTCTTGAGATCCACCATCTACCTTCAAGCCTGAGAGGCATCCAAGAGATGGTGGAGCTGAAGCTGGTGCTGTTAAGCTCTAGCACCTGTTTAGATCATGGTTTGAGACACCATGGGGCAAATTTACTAAAGGGCGAAGTGACTAACACTGTGCAAAAATTCGCTAGCGAAAAAGAGATAGACTCTAGCGCTACTTTGCACTCTAACGCCAGGCGAATTTTCGCTGTGGTGAATGGACGTAACTACGTAAATTCACTGCGCCAGACTTGCCTTTGCCACCTCAGACCAGGCAAAGTGCAATAGAGTAGATAGGAGTTCCTCAAAAAAAAAAGTCCCAAAAAACGATGGGCGACTTTTCCGCTTTTCAGGATGATAGGCTGCAAAGGAATGTACATTTTTTTAGGGTACCCAGCTTCCCCCCTACATTTCCTTACATATGGCACATAAACTATACACTGGGCTCATGTGAAGGGCAATATAACAACTGTATTTTATTTTATTAAGCTTCCCTGGGCTTGTGTAGTGTAATGTATTTGCTGCTACATATACGTCCATTGAAATTTAACTTCCCGCCGTATGCAAATTAGCCAATGCTAGCGCAACTTTGCTTGCCGAATTAACGCTAGCGAAACTTCGCCATCATTCAGCGTCCTGGACGCAACTTCACATTTTAGTGAATTAGCGTTGTCCTGGCGAATTTTCGCCTGGTGAAGTGTGGCGATGAGAGCGAAGCCGTCACTGGCGAATTTCCCGAAGTTAGGGAATTTGCCCCCATGGAACTAAAACAAAGTCTTTCTGTCTGATAGGTTATTGGGGTTTTGTAACAATCAGTACTCACCCTGGTGGTCTAGTGGTTCGGTGGGGATGGCCGCCGTGCTATCGGCGGGGTTGCCCACCATGCCGCTCCTCTTCATCCACACTGCCAGTCTCTTAGGGTGCGATGCGCGCATTTCTGCAATTTGTATGCGCATTGAAGCTGGCGTGTTCACAATGGCGCGTGATTCAAATGGTTTAAAAGGTGCATTCAGACTGTAGATCATTGCCCGTTATAGGTTTCCTCATTGTGAGTTCCTGGTGCCTCTGTGCTGTTTAAAGCTTCTGAATTCTGTGATCTGACTACCTGTTGTGACCCCTGCCTGTTCTAAAGACTATCCTGACTTCTGGAATCCTGACCCTGCCTGGTAACCGACTCTTCTGTATCCGTATCCCCTCGGATTGATCTCCTGGTTTGACCCTTGCCTGTCTGACTCCGCTTGTACTCTGCCTGCCTCGGCCCAGCCTGATTGACTACACCTTTTGTCTACGCCTTTTACTGCGACCTTCTGCCCAGAGACTTTGCTTTACCATCGTGCCCCTTTGCTCGTCCAGAACCCTTCACTTGGCACCTCTCTTAATAAGACCTGGTGGCATCAGATTAGCTGAGGTCTCCTCCCGAGGTGAAAGGCGGCTGTTGAAGGCGGAAGCAAGAGCCGAGAACAGGGTGCTTAGCATTGGTTCTGGATTTAGTGTGCCGATCGTGACAGGTTTGTTTAGATTTTGAAGACACCTGGAAGAAACTCAAGTCAGACTGGGCTGACCACTTGGATGCTGATCCAACAAATGAAAAGGTCTCTATGGGTATAGCCACATACCACAAATGATTTAGGGGCACTGCAGGATTTGTATAATATGCCATGTGCTGACCAAGTTTCTTATTTAGCCAGGGTGCATATCTGAACTGGGGGAGTCATCTGCAGAGAAGTTTCTTCTACTCCTGATGGGGAAGAAGGGGGCAAATTTACAGATTAATTTAAGAGGCACATAGAGGCTGTGCAACTCATTAAGTGCCTAAAACACTTTTCACCACCCCTTAGCATTTAAATAAAGTAAGATGCAATGGCGCTTGATGCAAATACGTGTAAGGAGCATGTTTAGGCACAAATACCTTCAATAAATGGTATCAATGAGATTTTTAAAGATTTGTGTAAACGAAATTGCTGCTGTGCTTGCAAATGAGCCCTATAATCGAAGCCACTTTGCATTTGGTCTTTGTATTTTCCCATTTCTGTTTTTGTGCCTGCCTTTATTAGTATTCAGATGGACCTTATTTACACACTTGATAGATCCCCCTTCATCTTAAAGCCATAAATGAATGAAACTGAAAACTCATCTGTCACAAGTGATGATTGTCCAAACTTGAAACTTGACCTCATACACATGAAAAGAAGAGATACAAATCAATTGGTTCCCATGTTCCCAAAGTAAATGAACAACAAATTACTTTTTTTCCTACTTGAGGCCACTCTGTTATCAGTGGAAATGTGGAACCCAGGCTGATTCATCGCAAGGTTTTTTTTGTTTTAAATATCAGCAGCGTTGAAAGGTTATGATTGCGAACAATCTGCAAACTGCACGTAGGCTGTAACATTTATACATTTAGGTAATTGCTCAGGTTATGAGTTTACAGGGATATCAATTAGTCATCGTCCTCTGGATGTCAATAGATTCAATGTTTTTTTCTTTTTCTTAAGGGAATAAATCTTATGTCTGTTTTATAGACAATACGTCCGAACAGCGATGACATTTTTTGCGTGATGTCCTTCTTCCAATGATCTATATTTTTAATAACAGAAGCCTCCAGGGATTTCCAATCCATTTTGCCCCAAAGAAGCATCGAAGGCGTAATAATTACTGAACTTGAAGAAACACTTAGTTGACATACAAGAAGATGAGAAGAGGAGTCGTAAGATGGAACTGGAAGTCATTAGAGAGATACCAGGACCATCCGCTGCACTGAAACAAATGAAAATACCAAGAGGTCAGCCAAAAGCAATGTTTATTGTGCTATATACAGTAGGACCTACATTTTATGTTTTTCAGGGGACCAGGAAAAATTGATGTAAAATCTAGGAAACTGTAAAATCAGGGAAATTTGTTAAAGCAACTTTTTCTCCAAGTTCTGAAAGGATATAAGCACAGGAGCCAGTTTTACTTTGAGATACAATATTTACTGGTTAATAACAAAGCATTATATTGCAACATTCATTTTACATTATGGGGGGCATGTGCAAGACCTCTCTGTTAGTCACATGCACAACCTAAACCAAGTGATTGGTGCAGGACTGTGTGAGGGGCAGACTAATCGGAATTTACTACTTACAGGCAGAACCATGGCAGATTATGGCAATTTTGGGGACCATCGGGCAACATTTTTATGTAAAATCCGGAAAACATGACTTAAAACCAGGGAAATGCACCCACTGAAATGCAATATAAATTGGTGGGACCACAAATAAAAAATGTAAAATGCGGGAAAACTTAAAGGGGAACTATTGCGAAAATGAAAATTTAATATAAGCTTCAGCATACTGAAATAAGAAACTTTCTAAATACAATCAATTAAATATTCTGTAACGTTTCTGAAATAATCAAGTTTATCTTCACTATCCCTCTCTCAGCATCTGTTTCTCTTCATTCTGTCTTCATGCAGCAGTTGGGTGTCAGATATTCATTGACAGTTAGATCCAATATATCTAATAGGGGGGCTCCTTTTGCCTAGAAGATGTATTAGAGCTCGCTCTATTAAAATCACCAGACATCATGTCTCTCTACATGCAGGATTTGTGCAAAAGGCAGTTATTTTGTTAGATTTTATCTGTACTGGAATCAGTTATTTGAGTGAGCTCTAATTCATCTGCTAGACAAAAGGAGCCCCCCTATAAGATATAAGGGATGTACCTGTCAATGAATATCTGACACCCAACTGCTGAATGAAGACAGAATGAGGAGAAACAGATCCTGAGAGAGGGACAGTGAACAGAAACTTGATTATTTTTGAAATGATGCAAAATATTTGATCGATTGTATTAAGAATGTTTCTTATTTCAGTATGATGACGCTTATATTAATTGTTTATTTTTGCAATAGTTCCCCTCTAAAATTAGGGTACTTAAAATCTAGGTTTCCCTGAATGTTCTTTCCAAGGAAAATAAAGATTCCTAGTGAAACGCTACATTATATTTTATGCCTCTGCATTTAATTGTTTTCCATGAACTCTGAAATGAATTGATTTCCCCTAGGGTTGAGGTGCAGCATTAATTCCATCAAAATTGCTCTGTCCTGATTCACTTACTGCTAATGAAAATCAATGCACGTGAGTGTTCAATTGATTGACAGTGTCTGTTTGCATGTCTTTCTCCAAAACACCATGTTAATTCCCCATAGGATCTCTGCACTAACATACGTTTGTGTGAATGCTTTTGCATTCCATGAATACTCATAAACACCTTCATAGCTTAGTATTGCCTTAGGGATATAAACGTGTTATAAACCTTTATACTTTATATCTGCCTATTCATTTCCTTTACAGTCATGTGAAAAAGTTTAGGAACCCCTCTTAATTCTTTGGAGTTTTGTTTATCATTGGCTGAGCTTTCAAAGTAGCAACTGGATTGTAATATATAACATGCCTTATGGAAACAGTAGTATTTCAGCAGTGACATAACGTTTATTGGACTAACAGAAAATCTGCAATAATGTATCATAACAAAATTAGACAGGTGCATAAATTTGGACACCCCAACAGAGATATTACATCAATACTTAGTTGAGCTCCTTTTGCAAATGTAACAGCCTCTAGACGCCTCCTATAGCCTTTGATGAGTGTCTGGATTCTGGATGTCGCTATTTTTGACCATTCGTCCATACAAAATCTCTCCAGTTCAGTTAAATTTGATGGCTGCCGAGCATGGACAGTCTGCTTCAAATCATCCCATAGAATTTCCATGATATTCAAGTCAGGGGACTGTGACAGTTACAAGGTTACATAATCCCAGCGTTTTGTCTTTTTTTAATGACTTATCAGCATACAGGATGTAGCACACCCTTGAGTGTACTTTTGCTGTGTATTAAGGCTGTGTGTGACCAGGCTAACACTTCTTGTAGTGTGCTCCAGACCCCCAGTGTACCCGTGCAACTCCCTGCAACTCCCGGTACCTGGAGTAGATCAATGCAGCAGGATATTCAGCCAGACAAGTCCTTTGCAGTAAATTATAACTGGTTTATTAACAGAGCACCGGCAAGATCATAAGTTACAGCACTTTGATGTTTACGGCAGTTATAGCGTAGCCTCCAACAACAATATTCCCTCCAGGGGGTAGAAGATGCAACAGACGGAGTAGAAATCAATATAGATCAGTAACAATAGACTTGGGAAATAGTTACCACTCTCACTGGCACTATCCTTATGGTTGAACACTAAGGCATGGGTTTCTCAGCCTGGGGTCTTGTATCTTGGCACCGGACTTGATCCTCACCTCACCCACTGTATTCAGCCTGGGATCTTGGGTCTTGGTATCCTATCTGGTCCTCAACTCACCCACTGTAGTCCCTGCACTAGTGGTTCAAATACCACGGGGTCCTAACCCCACTATTTCTCCTCGTTGGAGCCACGTCTGCTCTCTAGCTACCCTGGGCTAACTTTCACTCCTAGAGCGACTATTACTGTAGTACTATCCCTATCTCATGCTTCACTAACTTTTCCGGCAGACCTGGACCTGTAGTACCTCACACTGAGGCAAAGTCCCAGGACAGACCCAGACCTCATGGTGCGAAACCCTTTTATTTTGACAACAGTGCCATCTAGTGGACAATCTCCATGAACTTATTTGGACCCAGCAAGGGACATAGCTGCCTTTAGTTAACTAAAGGACCCTTAGGTGTCCAAATACTAAAGAGGAATGCCTGAGATAAATACACCCAAATCTCAGGGTCTCTACATTCTCCCCCCACTTAGAAACGTCAACGTCCCCGTTGACAAACTAAACAGTTACTCTCAAGTGCACAATAAATCACATTTTAAATAACATTTACCATTTGTACTTCACGCTTCAACAACCTCTCCAGAGGACTGCCCATGATACAATGGATCCTTTAAACAAAATATTGCAAACATGCATTTTTCCTGAGCACTGTATCAATACTTAAAATGCAACCTCATACTGGGTCCACGGCCGTGGCCCTAGATCCTATTACCTCGGGATTAACCCTACTATTACCAACACTGTACTTAAATCATGTATTCACATTTCTTTTATTTATGCACTTAGGAGGGAAAAAGGGAATTGGGATTTTGGGACAAGTGTCCCTTAACTATTTACAGTCTCTGGGTTGTTTGCCAAAATCCTCCTTCCAGGTGGGTGCGATTCACCCCTAGAGTGGCTAAAATAAAGAACCCACTACAGAGTCCAACATGGTTTCAGTCATGCTGCAGGTCAAACCTGAGTCTCTGTTCTTTATGTGTCCTGACTCCAGGGGAAGCCTCCCCAACTTGAAGAGTCTCAAACCAGAGATGAATAACAAAAATAAAACTCCATTCCTTGAAGTCACTTGGGAAAAAAATAGAAATGCAACAAAAGACCTCCAGTGGTCAACTTTAACTTTTTTACTGTGGGTGGTTACTTCACCCTGCCCCCCACAACAGAAAACAGCACCCTCCTGGGTGTAACTCCTAGCACGAGGCTACAAATGATAAGTCCCACAGATGCCGGCTTAAATCATGTAGGTGAACCGCATCTTAGTGTCCTCGTAACTGATATAATATTTGGGGTGCGGCTTCTCCACAGTGCCCCCTTCTGGAACTGGAACATCCACGCTGAAATAACGTGGAGTAGGGTTTTTCTTCCCACAGCTGTGGACAGCATGGCGCAAAATGGTGAGTCCCCACCACCACTCATTCTCCAGCGACCGCACAAAGCTCCAGGCAGCTGCACGCCTGGCTTGATCAGGGTGGGAGAGAGTATTTCCAATTGTCTTCTCTTTCGCCACAATCTCCTCCACCACCCACTCATCCAGATTTTCCTCCACCTGCTCGTAAACCCACAGCGGTGCGTAGGGCATATAATACCCCCATTTCCTGTACACACGGAAGTTTATGACCCGCTGTACCGGGAAACCCTGCAGAAAATCTCAGGATTGGCTCGGCCGGGTACTACCCAGAAGTGTTTCTCTTCAGCCCGGGTAATTTTCTTAGGGGCCCAGAAACTATGGGGCAATTTGAACAGAGGCCGGTCGGTGGCTCCATCATCTTCCGCCTCATCCACTGTTCCCTCCTTGCCGCTTGACGCACCCTGAGTGACCCCTCTGCTGGGCATAACTGCTCCCTTGCGGGCCCATCCCTCTTTGCTGCTAGCCTCGGGGTATGGGGGGGGTTCTTCCCTCACGGGTGGCTCTTGGGGGCCCTGGCTGGGGATATTAACACTTACCCCCTCTGGGCGGTTGGAGCGGCGGGAAGGTGGGCGTCGTTCCTCGCGGGTGGCATCCTCCGCTTCCTGGGAACCTCTGGAGTGGATCCCCTGCTTGGGCCCTTCCTCCGGCTTGCTTTGCACTGGCACCATAATGCTCTCCGCAGCCGCGGGCAGAACTGGTGCTGTTTCAGGTGGGACGGAGGCCTCCGTCACTGCACGAACATGCGGGGTGCTGCCCTCCAGGGGGGTCTCTTCCTCTGGACGGTCGGTAATCGTCAGGAGGGCGGTTCTCACTGCTAGCTCTCGGTGAGGGTTAGCCGCCTCTGGATCTGTCGATTCGGACTGACTGGCACCCTCCGTAAAGTAGCGCTCCTCATTGGCCATGAGGGCGATCAGTCCAAGAACAGCCTGGGGTGATCCTTGAACCTTGTCATCCACATAAGGTCCGATCCAGCAGCTTTGTTGGCAATGTGGACATCGACCCTAACATCATGGAAGGCTGCGTAAGCTTCACGTCGACATCGGCCGCAGACGGGGACCATCACCGAATCACCCGAGTCGCTCACCTTTTGAGCAAACACTCCACCCCAGGTATAGCGGCGGCTCGTGTCTTTCAGCACGCCAAGCGACATCATTGCTGAGGTAGATCGAAAGCTACCCTGGTCACTGTCAGACATACTGGACCCTTCTGACGCTCGTTGAAGTTTCAACTGCAAGGCTCGCTGCATACGTCTTCTCCTCTGGCCAGCTACTCTCGCACTCATTCGCAAAATGGCCGCCATGACGTCAGTATCACAGGGGCTCCTCCCTGCTCCCTTTTGGCGCCGAATTCTGCACGTCAGATTGGCTAATACCCCACCTCCTGGTGTCAGAGGGGGTTGGGCTAAACAGGGTGGTACTGCAGACAATTAGGGCCACGTCACTCACACTTGTTTCGCGCCTTTCTCTGGCGCCAATTTACACGATCCTGATTGGTTCTCCCCACCAATCTGGAAAGGTGGGCACAAAACTTTCCAGTCAGCCCTCTCCTTCAGGCAACAGTAAATTTATGGCGGTCGGAACTCAGGCTGCTAACTGCGCTAGGCCAAGATGCCTTTTTCCTCTCTGGTCCGGCACTGCAGCACCTGTCACACTTTCTCTCACACAGCAATGAGTTCAATAAAGATGATCCCGGACCAAATGTAGCACACCCTTGAGTGTACTTTTGCTGTGTATTAAGGCTGTGTGTGACCAGGCTAACACTTCTTGTAGTGTGCTCCAGACCCCCAGTGTACCCGTGCAACTCCCTGCAACTCCCGGTACCTGGAGTAGATCAATGCAGCAGGATATTCAGCCAGACAAGTCCTTTGCAGTAAATTATAACTGGTTTATTAACAGAGCACCGGCAAGATCATAAGTTACAGCACTTTGATGTTCACGGCAGTTATAGCGTAGCCTCCAACAACAATATTCCCTCCAGGGGGTAGAAGATGCAACAGACGGAGTAGAAATCAATATAGATCAGTAACAATAGACTTGGGAAATAGTTACCACTCTCACTGGCACTATCCTTATGGTTGAACACTAAGGCATGGGTTTCTCAGCCTGGGGTCTTGTATCTTGGCACCGGACTTGATCCTCACCTCACCCACTGTATTCAGCCTGGGATCTTGGGTCTTGGTATCCTATCTGGTCCTCAACTCACCCACTGTAGTCCCTGCACTAGTGGTTCAAATACCACGGGGTCCTAACCCCACTATTTCTCCTCGTTGGAGCCACGTCTGCTCTCTAGCTACCCTGGGCTAACTTTCACTCCTAGAGCGACTATTACTGTAGTACTATCCCTATCTCATGCTTCACTAACTTTTCCGGCAGACCTGGACCTGTAGTACCTCACACTGAGGCAAAGTCCCAGGACAGACCCAGACCTCATGGTGCTAAACCCTTTTATTTTGACAAACAGTGCCATCTAGTGGACAATCTCCATGAACTTATTTGGACCCAGCAAGGGACATAGCTGCCTTTAGTTAACTAAAGGACCCTTAGGTGTCCAAATACTAAAGAGGAATGCCTGAGATAAATACACCCAAATCTCAGGGTCTCTACAAGGATATGATGTCACTGACATCACATTGAGGAGGCTGTCGCTTCATCCTTAGTTCGAAAGGGGAAACGTAATGGAAAATTCGCATTTGTGGAGTAATGATATTTCGCCTGAGCAAAATTTCACCTGGCGAAAGGACGTGAAGCGTAGTTAGTACTGAGCTCTTTTTGCTAGTGAATCTAATCTAATTTGAATTTTTTTTTTTTTAATTTGAATGTGTTCTCATTTAGTAAAAAAAACTTGATGAATTAAAGATGTGAAAAACTCAGTTGCCGTCATATCAAATTCTACCCTTTATTTTCAACAAGTCTTGCAAATTTAAAATTACTCTTGAAAACCTGGAATAGCTGGAATTTTGCAAATACAACTCCCTACAACTTGTACATAAATTTGCCAGCATTTTTTTTTTTAATATTCATATTTTTTGTGCTTTATCATTTTTCTGGAGTGAAGGTATATCCCTCCCTAAACCTTGATGGTACATTGGTGGAAACATCGATGGTGCAACTCATATTTGCTTTTGACTCAAGTGTATTTATTATTGCCTTATGTATAGAGCAGGATCCCCAACTTTTTTTTATGGGTGAGCCACATTCAAATGTATAAAAAAAATTGGGGAGCAACACAAGTATGAAAAAAAACTAATAGGCAGTGCACAATAAGGGAATTGCTTGGCTGTTTGGTAGCACCGTGTAAACTCCGTTCCATAGTGCACATAGTCAATATGCCCCAAAAACTTGCCTGGAATCTAAAAATGACCACCTGCTTCGAGGCCCCTGGGAGCAATGTCCAATGTATTAGTGAGGAACATGTTACTAACAAACCACTGGCTGGGGATCACTGGTCTAGAGAGTCAGCACCACTGCTAAGTTTTTGTAACAAAGAAAAGAAGGCGCAGCTACAAGATTAATCATTTACCTAAAATAACAGTAACACCAATAAATGAAATTGTTACAATATATTGTACGGTTTCCCTGCCCTAGTACAGGTATGGGATCCGTTATCCAGAAACCCAATATCCAGAAAGCTCTGACTAGTCTCCCATTGACTCCATTTTATGCAAATAATCAAAATTTTTGAAAATGATTTCCCTTTTCTCTGTAATACTAAAACAGTAGCTTTTTACTTGATCCCAACTAAGATATAATTAATCTTTACTGAAAGCAAAACCAGCCTATTGGGTTTATTTAATGTTTACATGGTTTTCTAGTAGACTTAAGGTATGAAGAAAGAAATTATGGAAAGATCCATTATCAGGAAAACTCCAGGTCCCGAGCATTCTGGATAACAGGTCCCATACCTGTACAACTGATGTGTTTGCTTCAGAAACACCACTATAGTTTATATAAACAAGCTGCAGTGTAGCCATGGGGGCAGCCATTCAAGCACAGGATACACAGTAGATAACAGATAAGTACTACTATAGTTTATATAAACAAGCTGCAGTGTAGCCATGGGGGCAGCCATTCAAGCACAGGATACACAGTAGATGACAGATAAGTACTACTATAGTTTATATAAACAAGCTGCAGTGTAGCCATGGGGGCAGCCATTCAAGCACAGGATACACAGTAGATGACAGATAAGTACTACTATAGTTTATATAAACAAGCTGCAGTGTAGCCATGGGAGCAGCCATTCAAGCACAGGATACACAGTAGATGACAGATAAGTACTACTATAGTTTATATAAACAAGCTGTTGTGTAGCCATGGGGGCAGCCATTCAAGCACAGCATACACAGTAGATAATAGATAAGTACTACTATAGTTTATATAAACAAGCTGCTGTGTAGCCATGGGGGCAGCCATTCAAGCACAGGCTACACAGTAGATAACAGATAATGACACAAGGCAAGCCTACCTTATCAGCCTCCAGTAGAGATACTTTAGCATTGTGCTAGGAGTTATGTTATTTCCTGTCTTTTCACTTTGATTCCAAAAGGACACTGCACTGAGAAATCCACTGGAGAAATAAAATTGGAAACCAGTGAGTCATTTCTAATATTCACAGTTTAGTTGCTCTGCAGAAGGTGTCTGTGCTCTCCCCTTCCAAAGTGCTCCAGCTGGGAAATAATCTATGGATTTCAGGTGATTGTTCCTCAAGAGCACCCAGAGATTCCTAATAACCTGTAATGGCTAGTGATGTGGGAATCTGTGCCGTTTCGGTTTGCCGAAAAACACATTGAAGTCAACGAGCGTCAAAATAATTTTGACACGGGACAACTTTGAGGCAAGCGACAATTTTTATACGCGCGACTATTTTGTCCAAATGCATTAAAGTCAAAGGGCGTCCAAATAGTTTTGAATGATATCTAGGGCTAGTTTAGACGTTGATCAAACATGACATGTTGGTCAAGGAACAAGATCGACTATGGACATGGTCTATGTCTGAAGGCTACAATTGCCATGAGGGCTGAACAATCAGATTGTAATAAAATTACCTGCGCGGCGGGATACCCGCCGGTCCACCGGCGGGGACTCCCACCGCGTGTTTCCTAGGCGCCATATTGATTATTAGGGCGCGCGTGTGGCACCTGCGCGCCTCTTAAAGGTACAGGCCCGCTGGCGTAATTGCGCCAGCGTGCATTGGCGCCCGTTTTGGCGCGAACTTTGACTGTATTTAAGGCCCATTCTGACCCCCAGCCAGTGCCCGTGATAGAATCTTGATTCTAGTGGTTCCTGAAGCCTTGTGCTGTCTGTTCCATTCCGGTTTTGATCCCTGCCTGTTCCTGACAATTCTGATATCCGAATCCTGACCTTTGCCTGCATCTCGACTACTCTTTCTGCCTGATCCCATCTGTTTGATACCCTTGCCTGCCTGACGATTCTAGATATCTGCCTGCCTTGACCCTGCTTGTCTGACGATTCTCTTGCCTGCTCCATTTGTACCGTGACCTTCGGCCCAAAAGATTCTGCTAAAAGCCGTGCCCCTTTGCCAGCCAGAACATCTCGCCTTGCACCCCTCGTTAAGTCCAGGTGGCACCCAAGTAAGCTGAGGGCTCCTCCCGAAGCCCAACGGTGGTCACACTACTGGTGAAGCCGAGACCAGGGTGCTTGGCACTTGTTCTGGTATTGGGTGCCGGTCGTGACACAGATTAGTCTGTTTCGGTGGTGACCTGGTGGATATATTTGTCCTACTTAAAGCTAAAGTGAATCTTGACTTGCAGTAGGATATCCCAGCTGTAAAAAACAATCCAGCAGCACCAGGGAAAGTTATTACAATTTAATTAGTGTGTCTTGGGACTGCATTTACTGTCTCAGCTGCTGTATTCCATTTATCAAAATGCCATCTTGAATTTCAGAAGGAGCCTCGCCAATGTTTTCTGGGACAGAGCAGCAATTAAGTCATTATTATAATGAAATCAGACGGTTCTGTACAATTGCCTTCCAGCCCTTATAACCCCTATGAGGCTGGCAGTTGGCTGACATTTCAGGTTAGACATTATCATAATGTACATAATCATTCCTCTATGAAACAGTGGGACGCAATAAATGTTTATTTGATCTTCCTATCTGCAAAGGAACAACGCTTCACTCTGCTTAACAGGAGCAATTAACGGGCGGTTATACTGGACTCCAAGGTGTCGGTGGGCAGAGGATTCACAGAACGGAAAATGTAAATTGTCACTTATTGTTTTAAAGGGTCTGCAGAGAGCAGCCAGCAGCCATTGAGGAACAAACGCTGTTTACATTCTGGATAATTTGATTATCTTCCATTTCGTTTTTAGTTTCTGAAAAGGTCTCTAGGGCCTTCTGTAGGGATGAGTGTAAAAAATACTTTGTGAGCCCAATTATTTACATAAGGTTGGACTGTCCTACTTTTTACTCTTTAGCTATTACATAGTTACATAATTAAATTGGGTTGAAAAAAGACAAAGTCCATCAAGTCCAACCCCTCCAAATGAAAACCCAGCATCCATACACACACCCCTCCCTACTTTTAATTAAATTCTATATACCCATATCTATACTAACTATAGAGTTTAGTATCACAATAGCCTTTGATATTATGTCTGTCCAAGAAATCATCCAAGTCCCTCTTATAGTCATTAACTGAATCAGCATCACAACATCACCCGGCAGTGCATTCCACAACCTCACTGTCCTGACTGTGAAGAACCCTCTACGTTGCTTCAAATGAAAGATCTTTTCCTCTAGTCTAAAGGGGAGGCCTCTGGTACGGTGATCCACTTTATGGGTAAAAAGGTCCCCTGCTATTTGTCTATAATGTCCTCTAATGTACTTGTAAAGTGTAATCATGTCCCCTCGCAAGCGCCTTTTTTCCAGAGAAAACAACCCCAACCTTGACAGTCTACCCTCATAATTTAACTCTTCCCTCCCTCTAACCAGTTTAGTTGCACTTAGGGGTAAATTTATCAAAGAGTGAAGTTCCGCCACTAGAGTGAAATTCCGCAGCTCTCAATTCATTTCTATGGGATTTGAAAGGCGTATTTATCAATGGGTGAAAGTGAAAGTTCACCCTTTGATAAATACGCCTATAAAAACCCCATAGAAATGAATGGAGAGTGGCGGAATTTCACTCTAGTGGCAGAACTTCACTATTAACTTCACTCTTTGATAAAATACCCCTTAGTCTCTGCACTCTCTCCAGCTCATTTATATCCCTCTTAAGGACTGGAGTCCAAAACTGCACTGCATACTCCAGATGAGGCCTCACCAGGGACCTAAAAAGAGGCAGAATTATGTTTTCATCTCTTGAGTTAATGTCCTTTTTTATGCAAGACAGAACTTTATTTGCTATATTGTTAAACTACAACATTCACAGACCCCAAGATCTTGGTAGAGATGTCGCGAACTGTTCGCCGGCGAACTTGTTCGCGCGAACATCGGGTGTTCGCGCTCGCCGGAAGTTCGCGAACGTCGCGCGACGTTCGCCATTTTGGGTTCGCCATTGTTGGCGCTTTTTTTTGCCCTCTCACCCCAGACCAGCAGGTACATGGCAGCCAATCAGGAAGCTCTCCCCTGGACCACTCCCCTTCCCTATAAAAACCGAAGCCCTGCAGCGTTTTTTCACTCTGCCTGTGTGTGCTGAAGAGATAGTGTAGGGAGAGAGCTGCTGCCTGTTAGTGATTTCAGGGACAGTTGAAAGTTTGCTGGCTAGTAATCGTTTTGATACTGCTCTGTTATTGGAGGGACAGAAGTCTGCAGGGGTTTGAGGGACATTTTAGCTTAGGTAGCTTTGTTGGCTAGTAATCTACCTTCTACTGCAGTGCTCTGTATGTAGCTGCAGTGGGCAGCTGTCCTGCTTCTGATCTCATCTGCTGACTGCTGCAATAACAGTAGTCCTTGTAAGGACTGCTTTTATTTATTTTTTTGTTGTTTTACTACTACTACTACTACTACTATAAGAGCCCAGTGCTATTAGTCTAGCAGTGTTGGGGAGTGGGACTGGTGTGCTAATCTGCTGCTCCTAGTAGTTCAGCAGCACCAACTTTAATTTTTTTTTTTTAATATTCATTTTTTTTTATTTTACTTTTTTTATTTTACTACCGCTGTAGTAGTGTATAAGTTGACCTTTTAGGCATTATTTGCCCTGTAGGCATTATTTGCACAGTGTTTTCTTCAACCCGCCATCTAGCTGTGTGACCTTGTTCACATTCTGTCTAAATATCCATAATATTACCGTCTCCAGAAAAAACACCGGAGTGACTTTTTTCAAGCAGCCATAATATATTTTACGTAATCCGTATCCACCGCTGTAGTAGTGTATACGTTGACCTTGTAGGCATTATTTGCACACTGTTTTCTTCAACCCGCCATCTAGCTGTGTGACCTTGTTCACATTCTGTCTAAATATCCATAATATTACCGTCTCCAGAAAAAACACCGGAGTGACTTTTTTCAAGCAGCCATAATATATTTTACGTAATCCGTATCCACCGCTGTAGTAGTGTATACGTTGACCTTGTAGGCATTATTTGCACAGTGTTTTCTTCAACCCGCCATCTAGCTGTGTGACCTTGTTCACATTCTGTCTAAATATCCATAATATTACCGTCTCCAGAAAAAACACCGGAGTGACTTTTTCAAGCAGCCATAATATATTTTACGTAATCCGTATCCACCGCTGTAGTAGTGTATACGTTGACCTTGTAGGCATTATTTGCACAGTGTTTTCTTCAACCCGCCATCTAGCTGTGTGACCTTGTTCACATTCTGTCTAAATATCCATAATATTACCGTCTCCAGAAAAAACACCGGAGTGACTTTTTTCAAGCAGCCATAATATATTTTACGTAATCCGTATCCACCGCTGTAGTAGTGTATACGTTGACCTTGTAGGCATTATTTGCACAGTGTTTTCTTCAACCCGCCATCTACCTGTGTGACCTTGTTCACATTCTGTCTAAATATCCATAATATTACCGTCTCCAGAAAAAACACCGGAGTGACTTTTTTCAAGCAGCCATAATATATTTTACGTAATCCGTATCCACCGCTGTAGTAGTGTATACGTTGACCTTGTAGGCATTATTTGCACAGTGTTTTCTTCAACCCGCCATCTAGCTGTGTGACCTTGTTCACATTCTGTCTAAATATCCATAATATTACCGTCTCCAGAAAAAACACCGGAGTGACTTTTTTCAAGCAGCCATAATATATTTTACGTAATCCGTATCCACCGCTGTAGTAGTGTATACGTTGACCTTGTAGGCATTATTTGCACACTGTTTTCTTCAACCCGCCATCTAGCTGTGTGTATTATCGTTTCCAGAAAAACCAACTGAGTTTTTGTTGTTGTTGTTGTTTTTTAAAAAATAATGCCAGGCAAAGGCAGGCCGCCACGCAGAGGCCGTGCTAGGGGCCGTGCTGCTATGCAATCCTGTGGCCCTAGCAAATTGCCCAGTTTTAAAAAGCCAATGACCCTGAACTCCCAAAATGCTGAAGAGGTAGTTGACTGGCTTACACAGCACACCCCATCCTCTACCGTTTCTAACTTTACCACAACATCCTCCTCATCCTCCACTGCTATGGCCACCCCACGTAACACTTCCTCCACCACCGGTGCCCCTTCTTCACTGGGGTCAGAGGAGTTATTTTCCCATGAGTTTCTTGAACTGAGTAATGCGCAACCATTATTGCCAGAAGAAGATGAAGGAGATGAGGACCTTACACCAGATTTAATTCTGGCAGAGAACACGACAGAGATGGACATAATGAGTGATGAGGAGGAGGTCCCCGCTGCTGCTTCCTTCTGTGATGTGTCAGAAGAAATTGATGCATCTGAGGAGAATGATGATGAGGAGATTGATGTTTTGTGGGTGCCTAGTAGAAGAGAGCAAGAGGAGGGTAGTTCAGATGGAGAGACGGAGAGTCAGAGAGGCAGTAGGAGAATAAGACTTAGAAGAAGCAGGGAGGACAGCCCGCAGGGATCAGTAGGGCAACAACATGTATCGGCACCTGTGTTCAGCCGGCCAACGCACCCGCCATTGCCGCCAATGCCGCCAACTTCTACTGTTACCGCCAGATCGCACACTTCCAAAAAGTCAGCAGTGTGGGATTTTTTTAATGTGTGTGCCTCTGACAAAAGCATTGTAATTTGCAATGAGTGCAGTCAGAAACTGAGCCTTGGTAAGCCCAACAGCCACATAGGTACAACTTCTATGCGAAGGCACATGAGCGGCAAGCACAAAGCACTTGGGAGCAACACCTCAAAGGCAACAGGCAAACTAAAAGCCACACTCCTTCTGGTCCAGCATCTTACTGCTCTACCTCTGCTCTCCTTGACCCGTCTGAACCACCCTCCACTCCGCCTTCCACCTTGACCACCTGTTCCCATTCCCAGTCATCTGCCACCAGCCAAGTTTCTGTGAAGGCCATGTTTGAGCGTAAGAAGCCAATGTCTGACTGTCACCCCCTTGCCCGGCGTCTGACAGCTGGCTTGTCTGCACTCTTAGCCCGCCAGCTTTTACCATACCAGCTGGTGGACTCTGAGGCCTTCCGCAAATTTGTAGCAATTGGGGACACCGCAGTGGAGGTACCCAGCCGCAATTTTTTTTCTAAAAGGGAATACCACACCTGTACCAACATGTGCAGAGCCAAGTTACCGCATCTCTGTCACTTAGTGTTGGGCCAAAGGTCCATATGACTACTGACGCATGGTCCTCCAAGCATGGTCAGGGCAGGTATGTCACCTACACTGCCCACTGGGTGAACTTGGTAATGGCTGGGAAGCAGGGAATGGGTAGCTCAACAACAACAGTGGAGTTGGTGTCACCGCCACGGATTGCACGCGGTTCTGCCACCACCTCTACTCCTCCATCGCTCTCTACCTCGTCTTCTTCTTCTTCTTACTCTGCTGCTGGGTCCTCCTTCTCCTCCTCCACACCTGTGCACCCCCAGCTCCCCTAGGCTATTCGACGTGCCAGGTACGCCGTTGTCACGCTGTCTTGGGGATGACGTGCCTGGAAAGCAAAAACCATACCGGATCTGTACTCCTGTCATCTCTGCAGTCACAGGCCGATCGGTGGCTGACCCCACACCAACTGCAGATCGGAAAAGTGGTGTGTGACAATGGAAGCAATCTGTTGGCAGCGTTGAGACTAGGCAATTTAACACATGTGCCCTGCATGGCACATGTGTTAAATTTAATAGTCCAACGTTTTGTCTCCAAGTACCCAGGATTCCAGGACGTTCTCACCCAGTCCAGAAAGGTGTCGGCCCATTTCAGACGTTCCTACACAGCCATGGCACGCCTTGCTGACATTCAGCAGCGCTACAACATGCCAGTCAGGCGTTTGATTTCTGACAGCCAGACTCGCTGGAATTCAACGCTCCTTATGTTGGAACGTCTGCTGCAACAACAAAGGGCCGTCAACGAGTACCTTTTTGAACTGGGTGGTAGGACTGGATCTGCACAGCTGGGGATTTTTTCCCCCGTTACTGGGTGCTTATGCGCGATGCCTGCAGGCTCATGCGACCTTTTGAAGAGGTGACAAATATGGTCAGTCGCACCGAAGGCACCATCAGCGACCTAATACCCTTCGCTTTATTCCTGGAGCGTGCCGTGCGACGAGTGACAGATGAGGCTGTAGACCAGCGTGACGAGGAGCTGGAAGCGCACGATTTCTGGTCGGAATCACCAGAACGAACCCAGGCACCTGCTGCAACGCAGGGAGAGGTGCCAGAAGTGGAGTCAGAGGAGGAAGGTGGCTTTGTGGAGGAGGAGGAGGAGGACCAACAGGAGCAGGCTTCCCAGGGGGCTAGTGGTGACCTTTTGGGGACCCCTGGTCTTGTACGTGGCTGGGGGGAGGAGACCGTGGATGATGCAGTCCTTGATAATGAGGAAGCGGAGATGGATAGCTCTGCATCCAACCTTGTGAGAATGGGGTCTTTCATGCTGTCATGCCTGTTGAAGGACTCCCCGTATCAAGAGGCTTAAGGAGAAGGACCTGTACTGGGTCGCAACGCTACTAGACCCTCGGTACAAGCATAAAGTGTCAGAAATGTTACCAACATACCACAAGTCCGAAAAGATGCGGCATTTACAAACCAGCCTGCAAAACATGTTGTACAATGCTTTTAAGGGTGATGTCACTTCAGGAACTCATCAACATTCCAGGGGCAGAGGTGCCAGTAATCCTGCCCACGAGCACACCTGCAAGGACAAAGCCCTTTGGCCAGTCTGTAACGTCAGACATGCAAATGTTTTTCTGTCCAAGGCAGCGCCACAACCCTTCTGGATCCACCCTCAAAGAACGCCTCGACCGGCAGGTAGCGGACTACCTGGCATTAACTGCAGATATCGACACTCTGAGGAGCGATGAACCCCTGGACTACTGGGTGCGCAGGCTTGATCTGTGGCCAGAGCTGTCACAATTTGCCATGAACCTCTTGTCTTGCCCAGCCTCAAGTGTGCTCTCAGAAAGGACCTTCAGTGCAGCAGGAGGGATTGTAACTGAGAAGAGAACTCGCCTAGGTCACAAAAGTGACGATTACCTGACCTTTATTAAAATGAATGAGGGGTGGATCTCGGAGGGTTACTGCACGCCGGAAGACTTGTTCTGACTTCTATGCAGCTGTCCTTCTCTTCAAGCCTCATGACTCCACACACAGCTGTCCTTTAGCGTCCTCCTCCTCCCTCCGCCACCGTTACAAACTAGGGTGCAAACCCTACTGGTTTAATTTTTTCTGGCCTCTGTGCTTCAGTGGCTGCAACCAAAAAAACTGGGCAAACAATGTCTACAAGGTCAACGTATGGCAAAAAATGACTATTTTCAGCATTTATATGGCATATTTTTTCTGGCAACTGTGCTTCAGTGGCTGCGTCCAAAAAAATGCATATTTTCCTGCATTTATATGGCATAATTTTTCTGGCCTCTGTGCTTCAGTGGCTGCAACCAAAAAAATGCATATTTTCAGCATTTATATGGCATAATTTTTCTGGCCTCTGTGCTTCAGTGGCTGCAACCAAAAAAATTTATATTTTCAGCATTTATATGGCATAATTTTTCTGGCCTCTGTGCTTCAGTGGCTGCAAACCAAAAAAATGCATATTTTCAGCATTTATATGGCATAATTTTTCTGGCAACTGTGCTTCAGTGGCTGCGACCAAAAAAATGACTATTTTCAGCATTTATATGGCATATTTTTTCTGGCCTCTGTGCTTCAGTGGCTGCGGCCAAAAAAACTGGGCAAACAATGCCTACAAGGTCATTGTTTGCCCAGTTTTTTTGGCCGCAGCCACTGAAGCACAGAGGCCAGAAAAAATATGCCATATAAATGCTGAAAATAGTCATTTTTTGCCATATACGTTGAGTCAACGTATGGCAAAAAATGACTATTTTCAGCATTTATATGGCATATTTTTCTGGCCTCTGTGCTTCAGTGGCTGCGGCCAAAAAAACTGGGCAAACAATGCCTACAAGGTCAACGACGTTGACCTTGTAGGCATTGTTTGCCCAGTTTTTTTGGCCGCAGCCACTGAAGCACAGAGGCCAGAAAAAATATGCCATATAAATGCTGAAAATAGTCATTTTTTGCCATACGTTGACTCAACGTATATGGCAAAAAATGACTATTTTCAGCATTTATATGGCATATTTTTTCTGGCAACTGTGCTTCAGTGGCTGCGACCAAAAAAAACTGGGCAACAATGCCTACAAGGTCAACGTATGGCAAAAAATGACTATTTTCAGCATTTATATGGCATATTTTTTCTGGCAACTGTGCTTCAGTGGCTGCAACCAAAAAAACTGGGCAAACAATGTCTACAAGGTCAACGTATGGCGAAAAATGACTATTTTCAGCATTTATATGGCATATTTTTTCTGGCAACTGTGCTTCAGTGGCTGCGTCCAAAAAACTGGGCAAACAATGCCTACAAGGTCAACGTATGGCAGTTGTTTAAAGAGAACAGTAGATTACTAGCCAGCAAAGCTACCTAAGCTAAAATGTCCCTCAAATCCCTGCAGACTTCTGTCCCTCCAATACAGAGCAGTATCAAGCAGATTACTAGCCAGCAAACTTACTATCATCTGTCCCTGAAATCACTAACAGCTCTCCCCCTACACTATCTCTTCCAAGCACACACAGGCAGATTTTTCAGATACATTTTTGCCCTTGATCCCCCTCTGGCATGCCACTGTCCAGGTCGTTGCACCCTTTAAACAACTTTAAAATCATTTTTCTGGCCAGAAATTTTTTTTTTAGATGTTAAAGTTCGCCTTCCCATTGAAGTCTATGGGGTTCGCGAACCGTTCGCGAACCGCTCGCGTTTTTGCGCAAGTTCGCGAATATGTTCGCGAACTTTTTTTCCGACGTTCGCTACATCCCTAGATCTTGGGGGGGGTGTTATTGGAATTGCACTTCTACAAATAGGTTGGTCAGTATCCAGACCAGGTCTGGTTGTAGATTGTCAGGTCAGTAGTACTCCAGTAATAGTATTTTCCTTACTGAATATCTTTCCTACCAACCTTCCATGTATGACTGGTCCTATCCTGTCCATAATACCCACCACCTGCTTCCCATTTACTTGAATTAGAAAAATAATTGTCTGTGGTTGATACAACTGCCGGGGACCTAGTAAGTCTTGGCCTACGGTCTTGGAGAAGTTGCATCTGCCACAGACGTTAGGGGTCATTTGTGCAAAAATAGACCTCAATTTACCTTTATTTTGTACTGCTTCCCACATTTGTGTAATTTGCTGCAGGCCTTGATCACTTTGGATCCAGTGATGCCTGAGCTTTCCCTATCAAAGTAATGGAGATGTTTTCCTCATCAAGGTAAAAATCACCCCCTGCTTGTGGCATAAGGTTGAGCCTAGGGCTGAACTCCACGGTGGAGCTTGTTCCAATCCGACGGGATGAGAGGAAGCGGATGCAACGAGACGGATGCGTCTAATATTATGTAAGTAATAGGCATGTCGGACCTACAAGCTGCATGCATCCGACACGACACGACTGTTCGATGCGAACGCCGCACGTTGCATCTTCATCCGACAGTCTTGTCATGTCGCATGCACGCAGCTTGTAGGTCCGACATTCCTATTACATTATAATTGGCGCATCCATCTAGTTTCATCCGCTTCCTCTCATCGCATCGGAGCATGCCGCACCGTGGAATTCAGCCCTTAGTACCTCAACTCCAAATCCATGTTGGTTCACTCTATAATGTTTCTACTGAACAGCTGATAAACCAGACTTTACCCACCCACGGTTTGCACTTCATCGCATAAATGACACCTCCATCGCAAGCCGTGCCACATGGAGCAGATAGTTAAATGACAAATCGTGACAGGAGACAATTATTAAAATGTGCAGGTCAAATACTTGATAATGATGCCACTTTACTTGCTAAATGTCCTCACAGCTTTCAGAAGCAGCTTTTAATTAGGCAGCAGAAACCCTAGTTAAAGAACCGAGTACTTCTATCACATCAGTGTTTACATCTGTATTTTATTTGAAATTATTTCTCCATTTAGTTTTTCTTTTTATTTATTGTGGCCCAATGGCATGCGCAACATTGAATAGGTGCCAGGAGGACGGTGAATTTTGGCTGATCAGGCAAATAATTGTCTTTAACTGTCGAATTTGCTTTAAATGTTTCATATCAAGTTCCCAAATTTGACTTTGCAAGACGTATGGATGGGCCGGCTTTCTGAGGATATGTAAGCAAAACTTTCAATAAATAAATGGAGTATACATTATAATATGTGCCCCCCCCCAAGTATTCATTTTTACCTTAAAAGAAAGAAGGAATCAACTCCAGTGTCGGACTTGGACACCAGGGGCCCACCAAAAACCCTTAGACCAGGGGCCCACCCAAAAACCTTTAGACCAGTGGCCCACTCTAAGTATTATTTTCTTCCTCTGCTCACACAACCTCTATTCTCCTAGTCTCTATTCTTTACATACTATAACCTATTATTCCATCTATTTACCCTCTTTATTCTCATAGAAATAGGGAATGGCCATGAAATAAGCCAAATGTTTAGAAGCAGGAGGGCCACTGACACCTGGGCCCACCGGGAGTTTTCCTGGTTTCCCAGTGGGAACTCCCAAATACACAGGCCCACTTAGTGTGTAGAAATGCATGGGACTTTCCAGCACTTTTGCTCTCCATTCAAATGAATTGTCTGAAAGCAAAAATAAAACTTTATTCATTAAATTCACAGTAAATTTGTGTATATATATATATATGTCACAGGATGATGGGTAACATTTGGGGACATGGTGGCCTACTGAATGTTTAGGCCAAAGCAATGTTAGATACTTCCACAACTGAGCTAGTCTGATCAGCCCTTTTAACAGAATTCAAGATCCAGTGGAGCATTGCTGTACAGATTCTATTAGGAATGTAGCCTGTGTCTTATTGGAAATATGCACTGTGCAGTTGTTTGGTAAAATGACTCAAAGGTAGCCACCGAATTTCACTAAAAGTGGCCATACATGATAAGATCCGCTCGAGAGGTTTGGTCCTAGGGTGAAACGATTATAATGAAGCAAATGTGTGCCAACCGGATGAGGACGCATTAACTAGCCAATGCGGTACTAGATCACATAGAAAAATCAAACCTACCCGATCGATCTCTGGCCAATTTTTGGCCAGAGATCAATCGGGGAGACTCCTTGGAAGCCTAGAAGTCTCAAACACAGACAGATGAGCTTCTGAATCGGTCCAAAGGACTGATATCATCATCTTTAATCTGCCCGTGTATGGCCACCTTAATTTCAATGCCATATTGTGCCTACTACACTGACTACCCTATGTTTCCTTGGTTTGCTTACTTTTGCAGGGAAGGGTTGTGTCTGTAGGAGCTTCATGTTGTTCCACTTGGGTTGCATTCAGTTGATAGGAATATAGGTGCTGCACCTTGTCTTGCAGATGTGCCACCCTTTCCAACCTCGCAGTTTGCACCCATTCCAACACAATTGCTAACCTGGGCAAACTTTGCACCTTGGTTATGTTGTGCAAAATGTTGCACCTGATTGCAGTGGCTTCAGACATGCTCAAAGTGTTGGAAAGAATGCTGCATTGTGGTTAGAATTTTTTTTTTGCTCCCCTTTATTAAATGGGCCATTTACAGTGTGTTCTGAAGATTAGAGGTGTACTTCAGTAACAATTATTATAGAATACATGAGAATTTATGGAATTTATATATAAATATTGGGTATAATGGCAGAATGCATCATGGAAGCAGTTCCTTTTCTCACTAACACAGGAAAACACCATAGGAGAGACATCAACAAGAATATCAGATCTTACAGAGGTAGACCCTCATAATGATATAACACCACCAATGGCTTGATAGTTCTTTGGAGATACAATGAGATTCATACTGGCCAAATCATAGCTTCATATGCCAGGGTCCCATGATAACATTTACATTTGGAGATATTAGTACTGTGGCTATTAATAAGGCAAAATATGGCAAGCACCCTCATATTCAGCATCACTCGCTTGAACAAATGCCCCTTTAGAAGAGAAAAAGGAATTACCTATGTTGAACACAAAGGCAAGTTGGCAAGTATGACCCGATATGATCCAGAGGAGACTCAGAACTCTGATTCCATCCAATGTCGGATATTTCACGCACGTCGGACTTCACTAATATGACAGCAGGAATATTTTCTTGCAAGCAAAAACACTTCAAAAGATGGTCCATGAAATCTTTGTAACAAATGCACATAATTAACATGCATTAACATTTGTATTTTCAACATGTTTAAGACATCAAGGTAAGATGGGAATATAAAAATGTCTGTGTCATTAATTAATACTAAAGGCTTTAAGATCAACGAGATTCAGCACATCCACATACCAAATAAGTAGCAAATTAGTTACAATTAGCGTAATCTTAACAAATGTAAAGTACCTTAAAGGATGCTGTGCACATGGCAGTTGAGTAAGCCTGGTACACCAGATACAGCCGTCACTTGCAGATGGCAGTAAAGGGGTGCACAGAGGAAGACCCAAACATTTTCTTACTTCAACCAGCTGGGATAAATGGGAGCCTAAATACTGATCTTACTCCTACAGTAAAGGGCTCTGCTGGGTTTTGGGCTCTGTGGCTTAACCATTGGGCCAGGTGAACAGCCTGCAGGGTTGTTGATCTATTAACTGGCCTTTACCGCCTTATCCCAGCAACAGTCTGATTGGTGGGTTGAGGTCAGCCAATCAGGGCTGATCCTACCCTATATAAGGCCAGCCCTCCTCAACCTCCTTCCCTGAGCATTGAGCTACACTAGCACTGTGGCATTGCCCCTAACTAAGGTTCCTGCTCTAGCCAACTTCCTTATTCTGCATTGTCTTGTCTGAACCTTTCTCTGCCTTGTCCTGCCTTACCCTGAACCTTGGCTTGTTTACTTTACCTTGTTCTGATCCTGTCTTGCTTTAAACCTTGCCTTGCCTGTTCCTACTTCTGTTTCTGCCCTGCTTTGACCTTGATCTGCCTTGCTTTGACCTTGCCTTGCCTGTTCCTACTCCTGTTCCAGTCCTTGCCTTGACCTTACCCTGCCTTGTCTTTCTTGCTATTCTGAATCTTGCTTTGCTCCTCGCTCTAATCCTGACCTTGACCTTATCTTGCACCTTGCCCTTTCTTTCCTTCTCCTGTCTGAATCTCGTCTACCTAGCCTGATCCTTATATTTCCCTTGCTATCTAGACCCCCTGTTATCCATTCCTCTTGCAATCCAGTCCCCATCCTGATCTGACTCTTCGCCCACACTGTCCTTGTTCCTATCCAGTCTGCTTCCGATCTATGCATGCACTGTCCTGTCCTATCCAGTCTGCTCCTGTCTATGCCTGCTCCATCCTGCTCCTAACCAGTCTGCTCCTGTGTTCTGACTCCTCTTTATCCTGTCTAGTCTGACTCATCACCCTCTTCATCCGGTCCAGTTCTGATTCTACGTCCTCATCACCCTGTTACTGTGCTGTCGTTCAGTTCCTTGTGAGCACAGCCAGTCCCTCCCTACCTAATCCTTGACAGTATCTTATTTAAGAAAAAAGTTGAACGTCTAAAGTCCCAAAAACTTGAATCAAATTCAAATAGTTTTTTTCTGAAATATAACTTGAATGTCAGGAAGGCTATTAACATCTTCAAATGGGTCAACGGATCTCTGCCATTGACTTCTACATGAACTCGGCAGGTTTTAGGTGACAACCTATCAAATTTGTGTTACTTCCAGGGTCGAGATATGATAAATCTTAAATTTGAGTTTGGATTTTTCCCAACTCGAATTTGTGAGATTTTTCCCAACTCTGAATTCAAATTTACAGTTCGAACCTTAATAAATGTGTCTCTAGATGTGCCTGAGGCCCAAGGTGTTGACTTGGGCAGGTAATGACCTCTTGCTTGGCATGATGGCCTACTACAATCCGCTTTCATTCAAATATAGATCAGGTGGGGCAGAAAACCTTTCAAACATTGGCTGGGGTCCATGGTTAGAGCCTTGGGCCTTCCATTTGGCTGGATTGTCCATTATGAATAATTAAATCCACCACTTGCTTAGCCAAAGCAACCAAAGATCTACTCAGTTGGTGACATGGCCAAATGTGTGCAACTCCCCATGTACTGGCAGTATAGTTTCTTCCTTCATCTATACCAGAACCATCTTAGCTTTACCCATAATGATCTGTGTCCAGATGATTTGGTGTGTGTCACAAAGGCCAAATATGTGTTCATGAATAACTGATGGTAATTGAATAACCTTTGCCCTTTTCTTTTGCTCTGTTAATCACATATGCTCATTAATGTTATCGTATGACTATTTTCAATTGCATCAAAACGCCAGCAATTAATATGTATTATTTATTAATGATTCCCTTGGGAAGAAGCTGTTTCTGTTATTTACACAGACTATTTTATCAATTATCTGATTTATACTTTTTTATACTAAACCCTGTTTTTTAATGAGCTACGATTGCCAGCATCCTTCTTTTGCTGTTCTTTGCGTTTGCATTATTCCATTTGTTCAGCCTGATCGATCAACAGAAAGCAGTAGACATGCAGCTCCTCTTCACTCAATTTTGGCCAACAGATGGAAATTTTGCATCAGGAACCATAATCCTTGGACCACCAGGATCATAGGATTATTGGTCTAAATCATTCTCCAACTGGCAATATATGCCTAGATGATCAAACGGAATGTGGCCAAACCTATGGCTAGTTTTAGCATTGCCCAAAAATGGTATTTTACTTAAGAGTCATAGGTAGACACTTCTTGCACACAAGCTACAGGCACTAGGGTTCTAGAAAGAGTTTTATCACAATGTTTTACATCAAGCATTAGGTGGCAAACCAATCAGGCACTTAGAACAAGGACTCCCTAGATTCTACCTGTGGGAATTTACTTTTTGCCTTTTTGTCTTTGTCCCTCTTTTCCTCGCCTCTCAATTAAGATTTTAAGATTTATCCTGGATAGAGTTTGTCTCTCTATTCTTGTACAACGTTACATTCTTGCAGTGTGCAAATGATGACAAGGCCCTGGATTGTAAAATCCTAGCAAAGGGCTTTGTAAGAAAAGGCTCAAAGTTTACCCAGGTGTTGACCCATGCCAACCAAACATATGTCTGTTTTTAAATAGATGACCAGTAAATGCTTAACGGGATAGACTGCACCATGTAAAGTTTAAAAGAGCTTTATTATAGAAAAAAATGGGGCTGTGATCTGAGCAGTAGCAACATTTTATGCCACAATAGGACCTCCCTCGAACACTAAATGGACAAAAGTACTTGGACACCCCTTCTAATTATTGGTACAGGTATAGGACCTGTTATCCAGAATGCTCATGACCTGGGTTTGTCCGAATAATGGATCTTTCCGTAATTTGGATCTTAAGATCCTAAAGGAAAAACAAACCCTATACTCCTATTCTACATAAACCCCCACCCTCCTCCCCCCAGTCTAGCTCCTACCCCGGGCAAATGCCCCTAACTCTTTACTCCTAACCCCTCCTGGCAGATTCTGTCCAGTAGAGTTCACGGCAGCCATCTTCTTCTCTTCGGAATGAGACCAGGGTCAAACTGAGGGGCCCAGGCCCACCAGGGCTACTGCCTCAGGGCCTCCTGTCCAGCAATCCCCCGCCACGCATGTGCGCAAGCGCACACATGCGTCACAGCGAGAGCACGCAAGCATGCGCGTACAATCACAGTTGCGGCAGGAAGGAAAACAGTTTGTGGATCTGGACCCAGTCCAACCCTAAATGAGATGGGCATATCAGCGCATTCACAGTTGGATCAATTTTCTGTTTTGCGACAACTGCGCATGAGCCGAAACTCACGAAAATTGCAGAAGCACCGGTCTCATTCCGAAGATCTCCGAAGCGGCTGAAGATGGCGCCCGTGAACTCCGCAGGAAAGAATCTTAGGGCTTTTGTCTGGGGTAGCAACTAGGATGGGGGGTGGAGGGAGGGGGCTCTATGTAGGGTAGGGTTTTTTTTATTAAGGGTTTGTTGTTCTGTTCCCACATGAAGGCGAATGAAGGTATAACTAACAATAGCTGTGTGACTTCCTACCTTCGTATCCAAGCAGTGGGGCAGACCGGACCGGCAGACGCTCAGGTTGGATGGATTCAACTTAGACACAGGGATGAAATCAGCCTGGGTTTATTTGATCCAGAATACAGCAATAGACGGTGATACAATACTGTTCTGTAGTAGTGGTATCAATACTGTCCTGTATATGACTTTCCTGAGGCTAACTGCTGGTCAAAAACTGATGCCTTCACAAGCCCAAAATGTCTGAATGTCCAGTCACACAGTAATGAGGCACTGAAAATGGCTGCCGGAAGTGAGAAGGACTGAGCTGCAGAAAACCACGCCCCTGAGAGGAAAAACTTTACTAACAAGAACAGAGGTGTGCAGCATGCAAATTTTGTCCAGCAGAAGGCAGCAGTACAACAATGCACAGAAAATAACATAGATAAAAAAGGATTAATAATAATGTAAGCAATTAACTATGAGGAGAACAGCACACTCCCCGTCTGAAATTTACTTTGGAGATTTCACTATGACGAATGTCCATGAAATATAACACAAACCTGCAACAAAAACATGTTAGAATGCAATAAACATAACAATATAGTTGGCTTTCTTGGCTTGTAATGGAGAAGATGTCTATAGTTCAACTTCAGTCCTGTTCATCCTGCAGGAACGTTCTCAATTGGTAATATTAAAATGAGTTCGTTAATTGGCCTTGCGAACGTTTTAAGCTCGCCCTTCCTGAAGATCTTCAACTCCACTTTTCGGACTTTGCCATCCTTGCTAGGGAAAACCTTTGTAATTAGTCCCATAGGCCAAGCAATCCTTTCGGTTTGTTGCTCCTTCATCAATACAAGGTCTCCTTCTTTCAAGTTTGGTTTTTGGTGTTGCCATTTTCTTCTTCCTTGAAGAATATTGAGATACTCCTTTCGCCATCTGTTCCAGAAGTAATCCGCCAGGTATTGTACACGTTTCCAGTGTTTTTGGTAGATATTTGCGTGAGTAAATTCTTCACTAGGCATTAGTATATTCTCGGTTTTTTGGGTAAGTAGAGTAGCTGGAGTCAGTATGGCTGGTGTTTCAGGATCCATAGACGCTGGCACAAGGGGTCTTGAATTGATAATAGCCGAAACTTCGGCAAGAAGGGTGACAAGAGTCTCATGTGTGAGTCTTGAAGAGTTTACATCCATCAACATAGAATTTAAGATGTTGCGTGAGATCCCGATCATTCTCTCCCAGGAACCCCCCATATGGGAACTATGAGGAGGATTGAAGATCCAGGTGCAACCTTTCCCTGCCAACTGATCTTGAATGGGCTTAGTGTCGATGTTCAGTTCTCTACAGGCTCCAATGAAGTTACTTCCTTGGTCTGACCTCAACTGTTTCACTGGTCCTCTGATTGCGAAGAACCGTCTTAAGGCATTAATGAGACTGGATGTGTCCATGGATTCTATCACCTCTATGTGAACGGCTCGCACACTCATGCAAGTAAATAGCACAGCCCAACGTTTACTGTTTGCGTGACCGCCACGGGTTCTGCGTGCGGACACCATCCATGGCCCAAAGACGTCCAGGCCAGTATAGGTGAAGGGCGGTTCTGAACATAGTCTATCCGCAGGCAAATCAGCCATTTGTTGGTGTAGCAATTTCCCTCTTGCTTTGCGACAGTGCACACAGTCATGCAGTATTCGGGCTACAAGTTTTTTCATACCTATAATCCAAAGACCTGCAGACCTTAATTTGCCTTCGGTGATTTGTCTGCCCTGGTGTTCAGCCTTTTTGTGGTAATATCGGATCAGCAACACGGTGATATGATGTTTGCTGGGAATAATTTGAGGATTTTGTTCTGCAACTCCTAGGTGGGCTTGATTCAAACGACCACCAACTCTGAGCAGGCCAAAACTGTCTATAAATGGATTTAGGTTGGCAAGAGGACTTTTTATGGTAATCTGCTGTCTGTTGTACAAGCACTTCCATTCTACGTTAAATTCTCCCTGCTGGACGTGACGTATTATGAGAGACTCGCTATGAGAAATGTCCTCAGCAGAGAAGGGTTTATGGCAGACATGCCAACCATGACAATCTTTATCTTCCTGGGTATTGTGATAACATCTAGCGATGTGCACTAACCTTGCAATAGTTCTGATGAGTCTCATCCAACTGGAGAAACGTTCAAAGCGATGACAATGGAGGCTGGAGGCTTGCCTTGCTTCAGTGACTAATGCACTAACTTCAGCGCGGATTTCTGGATCATTATCCGGATCCTGGATGCTGAAGTCTTCCTGTACACGTTCATCCGCCTCTCGTAGCAGAAACTCTGGACCTGTAAGCCAAGAAGAGTTAGTAAAAGAACCTATAGACATAGGCCTAGTGGCATGATCTGCTGGATTGAGTTTGGATGGTACATAGTGCCATTTTTCAGGTTTGCTGTTCATGGTACACTGAAGAGAGTTAAATCTGGATAGCGCTTGCTCTCGATTGTTCGGGAGTCTTACCCTGGTGGCTCGGAAGGGTAATGGAGAGACCCAGTGATTGGTTTTGTCTTTAAAGAACTCACTGTCCATTATCTTGACAAACTCAAGGCTACTTTATCGTCATCTTTGGTTGTGCGAAAGACCGATCTCCCCAAGTTGTCAGCAAAGAGAGGAGAAATTATGTCAGGTGGTTGTATGAGGTCTGGAGACTTCTCTTTCACTTCATAGTGATGAGGACACGGCTTAATGCAAGTTGTGCGTCCATCTCCACGCACGTACGTTTTGAAGGAGTTAATTCTTGGTTGATCCAAGCATACATTTCCTATGACTACCCATCCCAAGTCCAGTCTCTGGGCAAATGGCGCGTAGTCGGGACCATTACATTGTTGGCGCACCTTGTGCACTCTTAGATTGTCTCTGCCGAGCAGGAGTAGAATCTCTGCGTTGTTGTCCATAGGTGGGATAACGTTGGCAAGGTGCCTTAGGTGTGGCTGGTGAAATGCAGCTTCTGGGGTAGGGATCTCATCCCTATGGTTAGGTATTTGATCGCATTCGATCAGTGTTGGTAGGGGTATTTCTGTATTCCCATTGATGGGAGAAGCAATGAATCCTTGTGCCCTCCTTCCACTAGTCTCTATGCGGCCCGAGCAGGTGTTTAAGATGTAGGGTTCTGATGGTCCCTCTATTCCAAAGGCATCGAAGAATTTAGGTCCTGCTAGGGACCGGTTGCTTTGGTCATCAATGATAGCATACATTTTTACTGCCTTTTCTGGTAGTCCCTCTGGATAGACCTTGATTAGGCATATTCGGGCACAACATTTCTCACTCTGGCTGTCGCCACATACTTCCAAACATGAGCAGGAAACGGCAGTGGCTGTGTTAGCGTGATTCTGAGGCTCCCCGCCATGACTTGGAGCAGGACTGGTGGTGAAGACAGCTGATGAGTCTCTGGTGAGCGGAATTGGGTGCATAGCTGAGGCATGTCTTTCACTATGACACTCCTCACACTTGATGATGGATTTACAGTCCTTAGCCATGTGCTCCAATGAAGCGCAGCATCTGAAACATACCCCAAGCTCGCTGAGAACTTTCTTCCGCTCCTGCATGGTTTTAGATCTAAACCCTCTGCATTTGTTCAGTGAGTGTGGTTTTTTATGAATGGGACATTCACGATTGAAGGACTTGTCTACTGATGAGGTATTGTACTGTTTACCCGTGGGTGCTGCAGGTGGTGGTAGGTTAGTCTTTCTGACACTCACGCTGCTCTTAAAGTCTCTGTTTTTATGCAAGACACTTTCATACCTTGAAGATGGTGTCGCTGAAGCTGTAGTGTTGAACTCCAGGAAATCGAGGCTGGGGTCATTCCTCATCTGGGACTGTTCATCGATGAATCTGCAGAAATGAATAAATGGGGGAAAGGTGACGTTATGCCCTCTTTTGTACCTTGAGACTGATGCCGCCCACTTTTCTTGCAGACTGTAGGGTAACTTCACGACAATTGGGTTCACTCCATGGGCTGTATCCAGGTAGCACAGGCCGGTCAAGCGAGGGTCTCTTTTGGCAAGCTCTAATTCCATGAGGAGATCACTCAAATCCTGAAGCTTATGGACATCCTTGAGATTGATCTTTGGGACGTTCTGCAGTCTCTTGAATAGGGCTTTCTCTATTGCTTCTGCACTGCCGAATGTACGTTCGAGTCTCTGCCAGGCGGCAGCGAGACCTGCTTCTGCTTGTCCCACATAGACAGTTCTGAGGCTCTTAATACGACTTGTGGAGCCTGGGCCCAGCCATTTGATCAAGAGGTCGAGCTCCTGCTCTGCGGTCAGGTTGAGGTTGGCAATGGCGGCTTCGAAGGTTGCTTTCCAGGCTCTGTAGCTCTCTGCACGGTCATCAAATTTTGAGAGACTTGTGTTAATTAGCTCTCTGCTCACCATAAACCTGGCAAACTCGGACATATCCGATTTCTCACTGCTTGTTGCCATGACAACTTGTGATGCCCCCAGGGCGTGTGGGCTGCGTGGCGTGAAAGGGTGAGATGCTTCCGGGTAGAATGATGTTGCTGCAGGGTTGAGCTGTGGTCTAGCCTCTGTAGATTGTGATGACTGCTGCTTGAGCTGTGGCGGTAGGCCGGGAAATGCCGGGTAGCCTTTTTGCTGTAACACCTGTCCTTGAGAGGGCACCTCTGGGTGAACGTCATCAAGTTGCTCAGGTGCTGTGAGTGGCACTGGCACTGTAGGTAGAGTCGACTTGAGCGTTTCAGTGTTGTCGGCTTGGACAGGACTGCAAACTGGGGGTGGTACAGGTAACTGTTTCAGTACATAGTCACTGGTGCGATCAGCTGGATCATCTATCTCCTGTGGTGGCAAGCAGACTGGGTCAAGGCCTTGGCTCAATGCTTGCTCAAGTAGTCTTACTTTAGCTAATGCAATTTCCTCTTCCATCTCTGATTCAAGAATCTTTATTCGAGCCTCTGCTTCTGCCCTCTTAGCCTCTGCGTCTGCTGTGGCCCTCTTAGCCTCCGCCTCTGCTTCTGCTATGGCCCTTTTAGCCTCCGCCTCTGCTTCTGCCCTCTTAGCCTCTGCGTCTACTCTTTTTGTCTCTGCTTCTGCCCTTGCGAGAGCTTCTTTTTCAGTGAAGGAACGTCTCACCTTGGATTGCTCTGCATTTATGCGGGCCTCTAGTAGTCGGTCGCTTAGGGCTGAGCTTCTTGAGCACGATGATCTGTATGACCGAGAGGAATGTTTAGATGAATTTGATCTGTGGGATCTAGTTTCTTGCAGATGGGAGATACGGAGTTCCGCTTTATCTTTAGCGCGCAGCACCATGGCGTCTCTTTGTCCGTCTATTAATTCTGCCTTGCTTAGTTCTGACGGGGCTTCATCATTATTAGCATCTTTTAGAAAGGTTATATACCTTGTGGACAGTCTCTTATATCTTTCATGAGCTGTATTCAGCCGCCCTATAGCAACTTGTAAACTTGTGGCATCACCTGAGGATTTAAGTCCTGACATGATGGAAGAGACTCGTTCCCATAGCTCTTCCAGGCTATCGCATAGCTCCTCTTTCTTGGTTTGATGGTTTTCTCTGACCTTTATTGTAGGTTTGAGAGAGCGTCTTGGTCGCACGACTTGGTCTGCTGGAAGTGTGGAATCTGCTTCCTGTTCTTCATAATGATCAGTATCAGGTTGCATTAGCATTGTTTCATCACTGGGAAACTGTGCGAGGTCTTTTTCGGCCATTTTGATTTAAGGTGCGCTGTCTCTTTAAGAAAATAAACTTTTGAATTGGGGGCTGTAAATAGCAGTGCAGCTCCGCCGAGGCACCCTGACAAGGTTCCTAAAGTGTTTTCAGTGAATTGTGGGGTTTGGATGGAGGGGGACCCCACGTGCATTAACAGTTCTTGTACTATGCGAACAAAGGTTAATACAGGATGTAGAAAATGGCTTGATGGGTTGTGGAGGACTTTCAGGTGAGAGTATAGATACTGCAGACACGTGGTGCTTGCTCTTTGGCTTCTGTGACGTGCACTGTATCTGGGCAGATTTGCTGCAGGTGGGCCTGTTGCCAGGGAGATTCCTGAGTGTGGTACTGAACTGTGAGGTAATCTGTGGCCAGGGTATGGGCATTAAGGCAGTTTTTGACTGTTCTGTTCCCACATGAAGGCGAATGAAGGTATAACTAACAATAGCTGTGTGACTTCCTACCTTCGTATCCAAGCAGTGGGGCAGACCGGCAGACGCTCAGGTTGGATGGATTCAACTTAGACACAGGGATGAAATCAGCCTGGGTTTATTTGATCCAGAATACAGCAATAGACGGTGATACAATACTGTTCTGTAGTAGTGGTATCAATACTGTCCTGTATATGACTTTCCTGAGGCTAACTGCTGGTCAAAAACTGATGCCTTCACAAGCCCAAAATGTCTGAATGTCCAGTCACACAGTAATGAGGCACTGAAAATGGCTGCCGGAAGTGAGAAGGACTGAGCTGCAGAAAACCACGCCCCTGAGAGGAAAAACTTTACTAACAAGAACAGAGGCGTGCAGCATGCAAATTTTGTCCAGCAGAAGGCAGCAGTACAACAATGCACAGAAAATAACATAGATAAAAAAGGATTAATAATAATGTAAGCAATTAACTATGAGGAGAACAGCACATTTGTTTCTCCTTTAAGTCTACTAGAAAATAATGTAAACATGAAATAAACCAACCCAACACAATTGTTTGCCTCCAATCAAGATTAATTATATCTTAGTTGGGATCAAGTTCAAGCTACTGTTTCATTATTACAGTGAAAAAAGTTAATAATTTCTAAAAAAAAAAAAATTGGATTATTTTGGAGACTACGGGAGACAACCTTTCCATAATTCGGAGCTTTCTGGATAATGGCTTTTCAGATAACCTGTATTGGTTTTTTAAGCCACACCCACCATACGTGACACAGGTGTCACTACATCATACAATGACATTCTATGATATTTCAGTGTTTCCTTCTTTCGGGAAGTCCCTTTGTCTTTTTCAGTAGAAGAGTAACTCCATGCACTCCATGTAAAGCCCATAAAGGATTGACTTGCTAAGATGGCAGTTTAATAACTTGACTGGCCCTGACTTCAACCCAACTGAACACCTAGTGCAAGTCAGGCCCAACATCAGTGCCCAAACGATTCCAATTCCAAAATGTAGCAGAAAGCAGAGGAGTAGAGTTATCACAGCAAAGAGGAGCAACTGCATATTAATAACCTTGGTTTTGAAATGAAACGTTGGGCAGGCAGGTGTCCACATAAATTCAGCAATAATAAAAGCTATAAAATGAACTTGTTTTGTTTTCTCATGGATCTCACTTATCTCACTTGTAGACAGACGCTAAAGAAGTCGATGGATTGAAGCATTAAAGACAGATTGCTTTGCAGATAAAAAGTTTGGAATGGAAGCCACATTGCCGTTCTATTAAAAATCATATCAGTCAATTATAGTAGATTTTTTTTTTTTTAATACATTAAACGTACTGCCATGTTATGCACTGGGAGTAAATCAATGCAAATTGGATAACAGCCTTCAACAGAAAATGCTAATCTTACAAATATTAAATTGCACAAACAAAAAAAGGCTAATTATACTGTTAATGTCAAGGGAACAGTTGTTATTAACCCTTTCTTTGTCTGCTGCCAAGAAGTCTTTTCTGACTAGTAAAAGTCCAAAGTTTTAGAGGGTTTGCTGCCAAGGTTTTCATGTGTCTCAGCCAGTGTACACCATGTGCCGTTATACAGGTATGGGACCTGTTATCCAGAATACCCAGCACCTGGGTTTTCTGGATAAGCTATCTTTTAATTTGGATCTACATACCTTAAGTCTGCTAGAAAATCATGTAAATATTAAATAAACCCAATAGGCTGGTTTTGCCTCCGATAAGGATTAAAGGAACAGTAACACAAAAAAAGAGAAAGGAATGACAACAACTATAGAGGAAGCAGACCCTGCGGCTGCAGGGAGGCCCGCAGCCGGGAGGGTTCGGGTCAACCTCGCACTGCTACTCACTCTCCTGCTCCCCCCACCCGCCACCTTCAAATGCTGGCACCCGACTTCCGGTTTTATTGTCTCGCGTCTGCTCGCCCCGCCCCTTTTGTGTCGTCATTGTGACATCATTGGGGGGCGGGTATATAAAAGGAACCCGGAAGCCCAGGTGCGGGCTGCAGCAGGGCGGGTTAGGGTCGAATGGGGATCAGGAAAACCCTGACCCACACATCACTACCAGGAGATATAGGGGCTTCATGATGAGGCCCTAATTCATATACAATTTCAATAAATATTGGTAAAACAAGTCAACCTCTAAACATTTCTGGGCCTGAAAAATAATTTGCTGTGGGGCCCGGTAATATCTAGTTATGCCACTGAATGACAATATAATTATAAAAGATACAGCTGCCATTGACTTCTACATGACCTTAAGAAGTTTTAGCTGGATTATTTTTGGATTTTTAGCAGGTTTGGAGCATAATTTATCTTCCTTTAAAAATTTGGGGTTTTATCTTCCTTTCAAAATGTGGATTTTTTTCCCTTAAAAACTCGACCAGAAAAATTTGAGGCTTAATAAATACGCCCCTTAGTATGATGAAGAGAGTGATATTCTGAGACAATTGTCAATGTTTTGTTTTTTGTGTTTTTTTTTTAAGTATTTAACTTTTTTTTTCAGCAGTTCTCCATTTTGTAATTATTAATTAAAACTATTAATTATTGCCTGGTTTATTGAATAAGTAGTGCTCTAGCACTTGCAACCCGTGGTATTGTAGAGAACCCCTTGTGTATTTCAAAACATAAATACGAAAAGCTCTTTGAATTATATGACAACCAAAGAAGTGTTGACAATAATATAGTAGAGATGACTTACTCAGAATGGGACAGGTACTCCATTGTGTCTTTCGAACATTTTAAGAAAACATTGGCTAAAAACACAGAGATGGGAAATCACACAGCAGCAATACCAGCAGCCTAATCCCGCCATTGATTTGTATGCTACTCCTTACTAACTCATTGGGTGAATCCAGAAGCATGGCAGTGTGATTTATAGGGGTTTATTTATAAAGGTCCGAAATCTCAATATCGGCTGCTACAAACTCCGATCTAACCCGATTAATTACATTTTTTTAATTACATTTTCCCGAAAATTTGCTTTGCGGGAAAAGCTCAGATTTTCACGATTTTTTCGTGAGTTTTCACCCAAAAGCTCTGAAAACATTGTGAAATTGCCCAAAACCCCCGACACAACCAAAAAGCAATGGGACAGTTCCCATTGACTTTTATGCAACCTCGACACGTTTGAGATGCCGTGGTTTTATATTCGGGCTTTTTAGCCCTCAGGGTTTAATAAATTCCGAAAAATTCGTGATTTTTTTAAAAGTCTGATTTTATAAAAAGAAATCGTGAATTTTTCGGATTTCTGGGAATTTCGGGTATTTGGAGCTTAGTAAATAACCCCCATAAAGAGAGAGAGGTATTAGGCAAATGATCCACTACATTCGTACTACCTGTTAACCCAGACAGCTGGAAAGCCTAAAAGAAAAGGCAGTAAAACAATTTATACACTAGCTTTCCACTGAATAAGGCTCGTCTCTGGTTTCCTGTTTTCCACATAATTTAATACAACTTGGATGTGCAAATAAAATGACCTGAAACAAAACGCGTTAAGAATAAGGCAGCCCTTGATTAAATTAAACTGCAGCTTAAGCAACCATTTTTGCACCTCTTGTAAAATATAAGGATATTATAAGTTACCGAGGAGTTTCATGGTCATGGAACTCCGAGGTGACTTCTAATATCCTCATATTTTACAACTGGGGGTACTTTATTTATTATAATACACAAATTTCAGTGAGTCATGTGACAGAAATGACATCAGAACTCACCGTTTCTAACTGATGACATCAGAACTCACCGTTTATAAGGATATAATTTACAGGATATTCATGGCTTTTGTGTATTATATATATATATATTAAAAAATTACAAAAACGTTTTTCAAGCTATATACATATATATATATATATATATATATATATATATATATATATATATATATATAAGAGGTATAAAATGGGTTAAAAAAAAGAAAAAGAAACCCTAGAACTCTCACAGAGAAATAGATGTATCCAATAACAATACTGTACCTCTTCATCTTCCGAATTATGCAGGTTAATTAAGTAACAGAAGAGCTAATTTCACAAGAAATGTGCAAAGGATATGGAGCCTCTGTTATAATGTAGCTGGAGTTTATATAGCTTTGAGCCCCTGTGCTATGGTACAACATAAACCTACAAAAGGTGAAGCCTCGACTGTACTACACTGATGGAAAATTTGTCCTGTCCTAATTTGTATATTTGGTGATGGCTAACAGCTAGTAACAGAGATTCTAAAATGCATTTTAATTTAATAGGCAGCATATTTTATAATTATTACTTCACTTGGTTTTATACAACATTATATTGTCCACAGCCTTCAGTAATATTGGCAAAATATAACTGGGCCATAATGCAGGTTGTGTATCATATGTGGTGTGTACCAGTTGTTGTACAATTCAGTCAATGTGCCGGCTAGCCTTTGAAAACATGGATACTGGAATGGTTCTGGAATCCACTGGACTGGACATATTTATATGTATATATGCATTTGGAATGTACCACAAGTGATCGTCAGGGGCATGGCCAGATTTACATAATGGGTGCCCCTAGGCCTGCTGTCGTTCGTTGCCCGCCCCCTTTCCTTTATTCATGCACATATGCAAATTTTAAGCAGGTCTGGAGAACTGGGGATTAGCACACAGGAAATTGTAAAAAAATTGTATTTCCCAAGCATCCCCCAGTTATCTTGTCTATTTTGTGCCCCTGAGGAAGACCCTTAAGGTCGAAACGCGTTGGGCTCCTTGTTTCATTATTTTTGTATAATTTTTTTGTATTTTTTGTAATACATTTTTTTATTATTTTTTTGATATTGGGAGTGCTATCCATTACTTTGTGCATTTGAGCTCAATCTTTGAGCAGGAAGCTGCATAGAGAACACTAAGGAACAATGCATGAAGGTGTGCAAAGGAAAGCTTAATTCTATGGCAAATAAACAAAACATTTACAATGTACAACATACAACATTCTATTACGGTTTCCATGATATACCTCTATACAATCAATATATACACTCACACATATATGTTACCCTTATTAAATTCTTCTACTCATGGAAGGCATGGTTTGGACTTTTTTTTTCTTCCTTCATCTTTCGTTATTACTTCTTCCTTCCTTCCATCTCTTTTTCTTCCTTTCTTTCTTTCTCTTCCTTCTGAAAGTATTTTATTTGCTTTGATAGATGGGTCTTTCTTTCTTTCTTTCTTTCTTTCGATTATAAAAGCATTTCAGTTAACAGAAGATTGTCAACATTCCTATTTTTATGACAATAAATTAAATTAGAAACGTCATAGCAAAAATTGAGGGTTTTCAAATAAAATAAATCGATTTGATTTAAGGGAAACTACCATCACATAGTCCTAATGCTGTTTGACAGTTAACACATGCTAGAGTTATAGAGTTATATTTTGCCCAACACAGATTCAGTCTTTATCTCCCTTACCCTATTAAGGCCTCACCTTTTCTAATGGTGTTATCAGTGGCTGAATATTTTAAACAGAGTCTGAGAATGGCACTGAAAATCAAGGGTTGTTGGGAACATTTACTGTGCTTCTGCCTGGTCTGACATAATTAACTGTGAGCAAGATCAAAATATCCAAATAAAACAATCTTTGCCACATTTGGCTGCCCTCAAGCTGGACCAAATCAGACTGGGCCAAGTCAGACTGACCCACTGTTGTCCCAGGGTCCATAGGACAGTCTCCTTTTACATGATATTAAACAAAATCATGAAAAAACACGATTAGGCTTTTACTAACTAGCAATGGTGGAAATAAGGAGTCAGCCAGCTGTAGTTTGTGCACTTTTCTTGGTCTCTATGGTCACTATGGCAGCAATGCTTAATATAGGATTCAAACGCACATTTGCCAGGAAAATTAGCCCCCCTATAAGATATATTGGATCTAACAGTCAATGAATATCTGACACCCAACTGCTGCATGAAGAGAGAATGAAGAGAAACAGATGATGAGAGAGGAATAGTGAAGATAAACTTGATTATTTCAAAAACTATGCAGAATATTCAATTGATTTTATTTACAAAGTTTCTTATTTCAGTATGCTGAAGTTTATACTGTATTAAATCTTAATCTTAGTTCCCCTTTAACTATTCTATCACCCCGAAACTGCCTTTGAGTGTGTTTATTTTTAGTCTCAGAAAATCAGACTAGCAAAGGTGCAACATGGCCATGGAAATTTCACACACATATATATATATGTAGGGGCCCCTACTGGGTAATCTGTCGTGCAGCTTTAAGGCCCCCACCTTTTTCTTCGAGTGATCTGCCAGGAGAGAATGACACTCCCCTGCTACACTGCTATATAGTGAGTGTAGGGAGTGGCCACTTCCTCTTTGGCCTGTGGATGGTGATCCAGCTGGGTGTGCTCAGGGGAGCCTGGGTACAGTTAGGCCCAGAAAGGCCCATGTGCTTTGGAGAAGAAGTCGGGGACCAGGTAACCCCGTGAATGAGGAACAGATACACTAGGGCAGACTTGTCATAGTCTCTCTAGGAGAGAAAGGCAGAGAGGTGAGAGAGAAAGAGCAGCTGAAGCTCCAACAAGGATTTGCAGAAAGGGAGGAGCTTCCCAGAGGCTCTGTGTGTTGCCTCCAGTCAGGGACCTCAGTGAGGAGGGACTGTAGGGTAGAAGCTGCTTTCCTGACAACTTCCAGGAGGGAATGTGTGTGAATACTGCAAATGCCTAATGGAGACCTTTCCTCTGTGAGAAATGCCTAATGGCTGCAGCTCTGTGTGAGAAATGTGCTATTGCCTCAGCTCCTGTGTGACTACTAAACCTGTGGTCACTTGCCTTGTGCATAGTTAAATAAACCGTTTCTGTTTTACTGCAAGAACCTCCTGGCGCCCATCTTTTGTTGTGTGCACAGTAGCCTGGGGGGATGTAGTTGCACTACACCATAGAGGGAACACTTCCACATGGCGAAGGCCCTGACCCTGTTGTGTGAGTCGCAGTGTAACCCATGCTTCTACTGCTAGCTGGACAGTTTAACTATTTGTGTGCTATGCAGCCCAAATAGGTGTTACATATATATATATTATATAAATGAAACAAATTTTTTTTTTATATACATCCATACAAGCGCCTTACAAAGAGTATCAAAATTAAGTAACATTTACACTTGTGTTGTACATCGTATTTCCCATTGAATACAATTAGGCGTCCTATGTAGAAGATGATATACTATTAAACTACATATTGCCACCAATCACGAGTTCGGGCCTCGCTGAATCTTTACCTTCCCTGTTTGGTTAAACAGTACAAACTTGAGTTTTTCCAAAAAGGTTTCCGAAATGTACAATTATATATCAGTTCTAATGTCGTTCCCCGTTTCATTTCACTTCTCGACTGAACTCATTCGTTTGGACTTAATGAAAGCCATGCCGTGAGTCCGCATGTGAGTGTTTAAGGCAGCATCAGTTTCAAATGTTTTCCTGCAGACTTTGCATGTTCTGTCAGAGGTGATGGGGTCTGCTGCATCTTTTTCTGCATTTGGTTTGTTCTCTCCAGAGCCATTCTGCTTCCACAAAGGTTGAGGCTCCTTTAACTTATGAACAATAAAGAGATGCCTTGTGAGTGAGACATGCGACGTATAACAAAGGCCGCATTCTCTGCACTGGTACGAGGAGCCGTTGGATTTGTGTTAGGGTATGTGTTTGTAGAACTGGAAAAGGTTTTCTGTTGTGAAACCACAGACAGCACATTTGTGCACTTTGAAGACATTAATTTTTAACTTCTTGAGAGGTTGAGTGATGGCTCCCCTCGGGGGTCTGAATTCCACCTCTTCTAACTTGCGCTTCGCAGTGGGAACCTAATCATCAGAGAACATAATTTATTAGTTACAAAAATAAATTTAAAGCAAGACTGAGTTGAATAAGATTATGGCCCTGTTACCTACATTCCATAGACCAGGGGTCCCCAACCTTTTTCAAAAGAGTTGGGGAGCAACACAAGCATGAAAAATGTTCCTGGATGGTGCCAAATTAGGGCTGTGGTAGCCCATATGAGGACTGGTAGCCTACAAAATGCTCTGTTTGGCAGTACATCTGGTTTTTATGCAACCAAAACTTGCCTCCAAGCCTGGAACTCAAAAATAAGAACGTTTTGAGGCAACTGGGGAGCAACAGCCAAGCGGTTGGGGAGCAAAATGTTGCTCATGAGCTACTGGTTGGCGATCACTGCCACAGACACACAATTCTTAACATATTGTTTGTAGGTATAAGGGTATTAGAAGCCAACAGGGATTTATCTAACCACAAGCACAAGGCTGCAGGGATGGGTTACAACAGGGGTGTCCAAAATGTAGATTGGGATCTACCAGTAGACCTTTATTTAGATCTCAAGACAACAAACAGCTTGACTAAATTACCATTCCGTTTTATTCTTTTCATTCAGATATTTATTCTGTTAAGGTTACATAAGAGTAAAGGTAAATAGTTGTTTTTAAATATATAGTGAATAAAGTACCCCCTATTGTAAAATATAAGGATATTATAAGTTACCGAGGAGTTCCATGACCATATAAAAACACGAGGCCGAAGGCCGAGAGCTTGTATACAGATCATGGAACTCCGAGGTTACTTCTAATATCCTCATATTTTTTAACAAGGGGTACTTTTTATTATAATACAAGTTTTAGTGAGTCATGCGACAGAAATGACATCACTACTCACCATTTATAACTGATGACATCACTAGTCACCGTTTATAAGGATATCATTTACAAGATATTCATGGCTTTTGTGTATTATATTACTATAATTAGGGATGCACCGAATCCACTATTTGGGATTCGCCCGAAACCCACGATTCCTTGGTGAAAGATTCGGCCGAATACCGAACCGAATCCGAATCCTAATTTGCAAATGTAAATTAGGGGCAGCAAAGGAAAAAGTGCAAAAATTTCTTCTTTTGTGATGAAAATTGAAGTGATTTGTCTACCACCCCTAATTTACATATGCAAATTAGGATTCGGTTCGGCCACGCACAAGGATACGGCTGAATCCAAATCCTGCTGAAAAAGGCCGAATCCTGGCCGAATCCCGAACCGGATCCTGGATTCGGTGCATCCCTAATTATAGTAATATAATACACAAAAGCCATGAATATCTTGTTAATTATATCCTTATAAACGGTGAGTTCTGATGTCATCAGTTATAAACGGTGAGTTCTGATGTCATTTCTGTCACATGACTCACTGAAACTTGTGTATTATAATAAATAAAGTACCACTAGTTGTGAAATATGAGGATATTAGAAGTTACCTCGGAGTTCCATGACCTGTATAAAAACACTTGGCCTTCGGCCTCGTACTTTTATATGGTCATGAAACTCCTCGGTAACTTATAATATCCTTATATTTTACAAAAGGGGGTACTTTATTCATTATATAAATTCTCTTATAAAACAATATTGGGGGAATGTAATAAAAGTCGTTAACGGAAAAACTATTCGCAATGCGAAAAGTTATGCCTTTGCGCGAACAAATTTTGCTTTGCGCGAATTTAATATAGCTTTTGCGAACCCGGAAACTGTTTATCGACCACGTCCGACAGTGGAAGACTGTTTGCGAATTTTATAGTGTGTGCAGTAAATGTAATAAAACTTCTTACTGAAAAAGTTGCGATGTTTGCTCCAAAAGATTACGACACCTTCAAACACTTCTTAAGAGTGCGCAATTAAAATTTGCAATGCAATAACAGTTTAAGGAACAATATTACATTGCGAGAGGTGTATTTTTATTCTTATTGGTGCGAATTATTTTTCTCTTTGCGACTTTAATTACATTCCAATATTTAAGAAATATTTTCCATGGAACAGAATGCTAAAAGTGATATAATGGATGAAGATCATAATGGGACATCGCTAAATGTAAAATAAATGTAGTATGGGCACTCCTGGGTTACAAGACTCCCAGCTGACTTCTCCTCTCCTTATATTACAGGTATAGGACCTGTTATTCAGAATGCTCGGTATCTGGATTTTTCCCAGACAATGTATCTTTCTGTAATTTAGATCTTTATACCATAAGTCTACTCAGGCCCGGATTTGTGGGAAGTCCACCTAGGCCCGGGCCTAGGGCGGCAGGATTTTAGGGGGGCGGCATGCTGTCCAACCACACCCACATTGGTTCAAAAACACTGGGGATGTGCTGGAGACACAATAATTTTTTTAATTTCCCTTGCGCCAATCCCCATTGCTCCTGTCCCCCTGGAGGGGACAGGGGCGACGCCGACGAACAGTAGTGGGCCTAGGGGCGCCCACTATGTAAATCCGGCCCTTAGTCTACTAGAAAATCATAAACATTTAATAAACCCAATAGGCTGGTTTTGCCTCCAATAAGGATTAATTATATCTTAGTTGGGATCAAGTACAAGCTACTGTTTTTATTGTTACAGAGAAAAAGGAAATCAAATTTGGATTATTTGGATAAAATCAAGTCTATGGGATATGACCTTTCTGTAATTCGGAGCTTTCTGGATAACGGATTTCTGGATAACAGATCTAGAACAGAACATACCTGTACAAAATAGGAGTGGGGCAAGGTGCTGAAAGCAAAAAACAGGTGCAAGGTCACCATGTTTTTGCTGTACCCCAGAGCCATATTTACTGTATAGACACTTGATGGCCTGTCCCTCAGGCAGCAACTTTAAGGAGACAGCCTTCGGATGCCTATATGGTAAATATATTTTTTGTTAAAAAACAAACACCTCTCCCCCTGCCACTGGATTTATTCCTGTGGGCTTTGGGGGAATCAGGTGCAGGTCATGGAGGGTAAAGTTTTGTAGTCACTTTTGTCATTTGTGCATGGGTGCAAAGAGGCCGATGCCTAGGGTGGCACAGGACTAGAATACAGCCCTCCTCTACCGCACCACCATAGGCATCCCCTCTCCCTTCCCACACCCATCCCCTGATGAGCAAGTTAGGGAGCACCACTGTGTGCAAGGTGCAAAGAACCTATGTATTTAAAGGAGAACCAAAGCCTTACTAAAGAAGTAGCTAGAAATGTTGTACATTATGTTTTGTGCCTCTGTACCAGCCCAAGGCAACCACAGCCCTTTAAATTGTAGTAATAGACGGCACCAGTCATTGGTTTGTTGTGTTATAATGCCTTTATTGGGACATAGGCTCTGACCCCACACACCCGGCAACGTTTCAGCTCAAGCTTGAGAAAAGACCGTGAGAGGTCTGAAACGTTGCCGGGTGTGTGGGGTCAGAGCCTATGTCCCAATAAAGGCATTTTAAGACAACAAACCAATGACTGGTGCCGTCTATTACTACAATTTGAATTGATGAACGGATTGAGGTTGGGAACCGTTGGACGTGCATCACATTAAAGTACTTTGGAGGTGAGGGTGCTGACTGTGAAAA